>NC_062542.1:15756927-15791927 GCF_022655615.1 Tachysurus fulvidraco | reverse complement strand
TGGCTGGTGTGACTGCACATGGCACTCGGTCCTGCCCCGGGGCATGATGAGAATAATGATGTACACACTCTGCAGAGAGGATGGACTTACCTCATCCGTCTGCTGCCATGGGGTGGTGGTGTAGTTCGCCAAAATGCGCGTGTGTATGTGAAATGATGTAATGATGACCCTGATGATCGGAACATTTTAATTTCATCCACAGAAGAGTGATTCTCTTCCATCTGTGAATGAATTTTTATTTTAGTTTAGTGTATTTTTAGTTTTCTCATGTATTTGTGTCTCAGGAGAGAAAAGAATCTGTTAATTCTGACTTCTTTTAGATCTCAGAGACAAGAGGCAGAAATCTTGGCTGAAAGGTTAGAGAGACGAGTATAATTCTCAGGATATCTTGACTGATCTTCTCCAGTCGATGCGCTAAACCTCGTTGTCTGTATCGGTCACTGCTTTTACATAAGATTTAAAAAAATAAACAAACATAAAAATCCATCTTTTCGTGGAAATCTGCTGAATCAGTCCCTCTAATACTATCAATAAAATCCACATTTGCTGGTACTTTCCTCCAAAGACTGGTGTGTGTGTGTGTGTGTGTGTGTGTGTGTGTGTGTGTGTGTGTGTGTGTGTGTGTGTGTGTGTGTGTGTGTGTGTGTGTGTGTTTTCACATTTTCAGGTAAAAACATTAAAATACAAAAAAGTAGGCTTTATTTCTGAGACGTCTGATGTTAGTCACATTAACAGATAATCTGATCTTGTATCTGATCGTTAAATCTCATGTAATGAACGTTTTCTAGCCAAATTCCATCGCTCTGTTAAACTGCTTATCTTTGGAGTCGATTTCTATCAACAGGGGGCGCTATTATTTCTCGCTCGCAGGGATTTAAAACGCTTGTAGGTGATTAGGTAAGTGATTTAGAGTTCTGGTTTTGCCTCAGTGTTTATTACCCCATGGGATGAGGTTTAAAGATGTTTAGTAGGTGTGTGTAATAAATAACCAGAGAATTCTACTTTATATTATTAATCTTTTTCTCTCCAGATCTCACCAAAAGTGAAGCAGGTTAAAGTTCAGATTGCTTTGAACGCTAAAATCTAAATCAAGCAAAAATAATAAACGCAAATGTTCTTTTAACGTGAAACAGCTTCGTAAATATTTGAAGAATATAAAGTGTAAAATTCTCACTGTAGGTCTAAAGGTTGACGGTGTGTGTTAGCGTGTTCTGATTTGAATACGAATAATCTTATAAAATCATTTAAAAGTATTAGAAAAAAAAAAGACAGATTTGTTATGGATAAATGTACAGAACTTTTGCGTGTGTGTGTGTGTGTGTATTTGTGTGTATGTGTTAAATAAACACCTTCATTTAATCCTGCTGATTTTACAACATTCATTTAAACACAAACTGAAAATATAAATGAAAATAAACATCAGGACCCATTTACCCCCTCGTGTACATTAGTCGTGAGTGTTTAGGTCCATATGAAATACACCACACTTAAATACACTGACGTTTCTGTTGCGTCCTGATTGACGTGTCGATGATGCGTGTAATTTGGACAGCTTGTTGCCGTCGAATTAATTTGTCATCGATAATGTAGTTCATGTTAAATCTGCATGCAGAAAATTAAGGCCTACAAAAAATGTGACAGAAATGAATACTGTTTTTTTTTTTCAGAAATGAAAACTGTACTGTGTTTTTTTTTTTTTTTTTCAGTGTTCAGACAAAAGAAATTCAGCACCACAGAAGCTGGACAGCGCCTGGTTTCCTGGTGAAATACTGCACAGTTTCCATATAATCCATATAATAAAATCCTATTTACTTTATAAATATTGAACTCATCCCTAGCTTTCCTTATCACTGAGGGTGTTGTTGTTGTTGTTGTTGTTACACAAACATTTACTGTACTTTTATTATTTAAAAATCTTATTCTGCATGTTTAAAGCCCTACTCTGAAAATTCCACTTCTTTATATATATATAATAAAGGCACAAAAGGGACAAGGACTGAGAGTGTAAGCCTCATATACTGTATGTAGATGTAACCAAAAGATCAAAACCCAGACCTAATGATAGCCATGTTTTATTTATTTATTTATTTATTTTTATTAGAAATATTAAAATGCATGAGCAGCGCAGTAATGACTGAAGATTTTGCGCTTTGTTTAGTGTGTGATGGCAGAAGGCTCCGCTCTTGGCATTCACCGCGTGCCTTAATTGTAAGACATTAAATCAAGGTCCGCTGTGAACACGGAGAGCTAGAGTCTCAGATCAATCACATTCTACACACACACACACACACACACACACACACACACACACACACACACACACACACAGATTTATTCCCATAACCACCCCCACCCCCACCTCAAACCAAACTCCTGTACAAACAGCTGTAATATCACCGGCTCCTTCGGAAAAAAAATCCATATTCATCCTGTTTCACATTCCGGTGCACGACTGTCGGTCGTCTGGTCGGTATCCTGTGAGCACCACCTTTCGTTAAGTGCTTAAAAGTGATGAGGATTGCATGGGGACAAGGGATGGAAAAAGAAAAAACACACAGACTGATTTCCTACTTAATTGTTGGTGCTGAAACACTGCATGATTAGTAGAGAAGATGGAGGACGCCTTCATCCGTCATCCTTTTTTTTTTTTTTAAATTGGTTCAAAAAATTAAATCTGCAAGGCCGTCGTGGATTTACGTCGATTTATGTACGCTTCAAACAGGAAGTCTGATCTCTTCCAAAAAAAAAAAGAAAAAAAAAGAAAGAAAAATGATGTCTTCTGGATCAAACACCTACAAAAATAATAAAACACACATATTCACTCATTAGGTTTTTCATTCATGCTCCAGGTTCAGGAGTTGCAAATTCATCTTTTTTTCCTTCAGGATCAGTGTAATTGCCGACATATTCTATAGACTTATTTAATTCAGGAAAAAATACGTATTTAATCCGGAATTTCCGAAACAACACCAAAAATCAGACCCAGACACCAAATCCAAACTCGGGTGCATGCAGTGAAATGCCCAGTGATCTCCCTGCACCCTGTCCTTTATTCCCCCTGCTCTGAGGTTCATTTTAAGGATTTATAATCGCCCTCCAACCAAACAAATAAAGCATCTGGTGCGGGATGCTGCCTCTGCTGCCGGTAGTGACGTCACTGATCGTCTCCCTGTGTCCTTGAAAACTAAAAGTGAGGCATGTTGCTCTGACATAATCACTCTATTTATACACCACCATCACCACTACCCCCTCTCCATCTCTCTCTCTCTCCATCCCTCTCTCTCTCTCTCTCTCTCACACACACACACACAGACACACACAGGGATTTGTCACATTAATCGCCACACTGAGAGGTCTTAAAGACATGACCTCTTTAGATAGCCCTATATGAATATTAGAGTTTGGTTGCAGTCTGTTCCTATTGGCTACGCCTATAAGGAATTATATAATGCATATGATAGATGTGAGATTCCTTCGGGATCACTCATATACACACACACACAACACAATACATACACCACAGTACACACTGATAAACTGCGCCTACGCCTGCTGACACACTCAAAATTTTCATAGCAATTTTTTTCTCTTTTGATCTCGTATCACATATTCCTCGGCTTGGCTATGAAATAGAAATGTATTTTTTCCATTTGTACTTTTAAGGCCTGCTTAAGTATTCTCTAACACTCTCCAGACTATATCTCCATTAATGTTTCACATTACTGCTAATAGCATTAGCACACTTCAGGCTACAGCTGATGTCATGTGAAATTCAGTAAGCGGCCATCAATAGCATAAGAAGCACTTAAAACAGCGCAAAGCTTCATACCTTCACTGATGAGCTACTAGCAATCACATCACCAACATCATCAATATCCATATCATCATCATCATCATCGTCAGCATTTCAGTTTTCGTGTCTTGCAAAAAAAAAGTGCATGATTTTTGCTGATGTTAATATAGGAACCATGCATTCAGAGACAAAGGCAAAAAAAACTTTCATAAATAAAAAAAAACAACGCACTTCCTCCAGACCTGCATTAAGTTATTACATCCTACAGACTCTAATGATGCAGCGCTGCAAAATTCTGTCCCAGTTGTCCCAGCGTCCAGAATCATCTATTGTCTGAGAGAACAGGGCAATGATGAAGCAAAGCAGGACAACCGTCTCAAAAAAGAAAAGAAAGAAAGAAGAAAAACGCCGCGACGCCTTATGATGCGCTCATAACTATGAAACACGACGAGTTTTGATTTGTAATTGATTTCTTTCTCTCTTTTTTTTTTTTGCCCTTTTTTGTTGCGGTTTCTGCATAACAATAGCAAGTGCAGCGCGCGAGCGCGAGCACTGATGCTGAGACGTTTTTTTGTTTGTTTGTTTTTTTTTCAGATGGAAAGAGCAAAAATGAAGCAAAATAAAACAAAAACGCATTTTCTAAACAATGCATGGTAATAAGCAAAATGAGAAAACTGCATTTCTCGATGCAGTCCGATTTACTTACACTCCATATTGGATGGGGGATGACGCGCGAGACGTATCCGCTATTTTTTCCGCGTCCATTTGTCATGGATTAAAAGCTCGCTGTTGTAGTTTTTTTTAAACCCATTCCTGCTTCCATCGGCAGTGTGCATGTGAGTGTGTGTAGCAGGAAGCGTCCGTTGTGCGGCTTGCCCTCTGTTGGAGTGAGTCAGGGGGGCTGGAGAGCCTCTGCAAAGCATGGCTGCGCTTTTTTTCCCTTTTTTCCCCCCCGAAAGAGGGCAGGTCGCTGTGTGCATTATAATGAGTTAAATCTCTCCCTCCCTCTCTTTCTCTCTCCCTCCTTCTCTCTCTCTCTCTCTCTCTCTCTCTCTCTCTCTCTCTCTCTCTCTCTCTCTCTCTCTCTCTCTCTCTCTCTCTCTCTCCATCGGCAAACTCTCTCCAACAAACACTCACGCACACACGCTCCAATAGCTCTACTGGGAAAAAAAGAAGCCCCTTTTACCATTTACACTACTGCAGCCTCCTGTACCCGGGGTCGCCCAACGCACGAGCCCACATCCGTTGAAACATTATTAGGTATCTGAGCACTAAATCATGTATCCGACTCCGGGCTTGTTGATGATCTACTGTCCTAAGAAGCATGTCCAAGATCTCCCCAAAATGCAGTCCGTCACCTTTAACGTATCTTTTTTTTTTTTTTTTCTCATCTTGAGCTGTCCATTACTGCAATGCACTACACACGCGCGCGCGCGCACACTGCACCTCTGCATCATCACTTAGTCCTACATTATATTAGCATTTCACTCTGCAGATCCCCGTGTCTTTCTTACTTCTCTATTTGGAGCAAGTGTTTTTTAAGGCTATATAAGAAACTACAACACGCACGTGCGCATTTAAGGACCGCAGTAGACACAAAGACCACTACGTTTCCTTTAGCAATAAATTGGGTCGTGCATTTAAATGTAAATGTAAAGGATTTTCCTACGCAATCACTGTTTTGAATCTCTGCTGAAACGTAAATAGATTTCAACATGAAATGCTTACGCTGAAAAGAAAAGAAAAACAATCACCTGTCACACGCATTAACGCACATGTGATGATCCATTAATAATTAAAGCATGCGACTTGTGCAGGCCAGATAGTTTTCCCTTTACCATCCTGCTGCTATAGAGTTTCTTGTGAACACTTTGCAGCCGTAAAGATGAGAGAGAGAGAGAGAGAGAGAGAGAGAGAGAGAGAGAGAGAGAGAGAGAGAGAGAGAGAGCTTGTTCATGCGTTTGCTCTGAAAGAAAGAGAGCAGGGAATTTATTAAAGTCACGTTTATTTAATTTAAACTTTGGCTCTGAGTGCTCGAGCACCAAAAGGCCTTTTCTTAATCGAACAAGAACAATAATGCATTTTTTATTTTCGTTGCTGAATAAGCAGCATTTTTTTTAGTGTGGGATTATTATTAGTAGTAGTAATAGTAATGTACATAATATATATTTTGCATTAATTTCAAGATCCTTGTTATGAAATCTCACGTGTAAATTAAAGGCTAATCACTATCACGCGCTACACTGATAAAATGGCTGCCTGGAAGTTGATGGTTTTTTGTTTAAGAGCACATTGTTGTTTTTATTTCTGAGAAAACCGTTTCATTGTGGGTGCCGAAACAAAGGCAGCTGCAGCGGTGAATGATGGGAGCCTGGGGTCAGTGCTGTAGGACCCTCAGGCCCTTGAGGCGCCCCTTTTCTCTCCCCGATCGAGGTGTCGGGGCTGCGCGGGGTCACGAGTCCATTGTGCACCATTTCCAAACAGATAAACATTTATTAATCATGCATGACCAGACGCCTGGGGTGTAAAAAAAGACCCCTAAAGCTGAAGGAGGAGGTGGAAAAATGGCGGAACGTGGATGAACCTTCAGTTGTGTGACCTGCACGTGCAGCCTGGAGAAAATGTGAATGATATGTTCTACTAAATATTATTTAGTATTATATCTAGGATGTTAAATCGCGGGGTTTGTAGTTTGGGGCGTGAAAGAAGTGCAAATCTCCACCTTCAAGTAAGACCGAATTTTGGTTTCGTTTTCTTTTGTTTTGTTAATTTAAATGAAGGATAATAATAAAAATCGATTCATTGTTTTACACGTTGGAACTGAACGTTGTGTGTGTGTGTGTGTGTGTGTGTGTGTGTGTGTGTGTGTGTGTGTGTGTGTGTGTGTGTGTGTGTGTGTGTGTGTGTGTGTGTGTGTGTAAACTGTTTTGATTTTTTCCCTCTAAACGCCTAGACACTTTATGCCTGGGTGCACATAATTCTGAGCACATCCGGGTTTTTTTTTTTTTTACAGCCTGTTTATTTTTTTCCCACGAGATTTATCATGTAATAATAATAATAATAATAATAATAATAATAATAATAATAATAATAATAATAATAATAATAATACCAAATAATAACAAAAATGGGAAATGTTATAACGTTTTTAAAGAGATTGCACGTGCTTCTTCTGAAACGTTTCTTTTATTTATTTGTTTGTTTGTTTATTTATTTATTTAGTTCATTGATTTATTTGTATTTTTTTTGTACATATTACAGATAACATCCTATGCTCTAGTGCAGCGTGCCAGCTGTGGTTCTACTGTTCAGCCGAGTGACACGCAAAGTTATTCAGTTTGTTCACGTGTCAAAGCGACGATGATGATTAACGAGCAGCACCGCGGACCGGGAATAATGTGCGCGCGCGTTTAATTTGTTGTCAAAACGACGTCAACGAAAGTGCGCCAGAATCAGCGAAACACTATTATTGCCATATTGAACTTCATTTATCACGTGCATTCCCCAAAATGTATATATATAAATATGTAAATAAAATAAAATCAAAATAAATAAAGCATCATTCACACGCGCAGGATTGTTGAATGAAACGTTGCATTATTGTACACGTTTAGAGCAGGTTGTGTCACGTATACTGTATGCATGCACGCTTTACTGATGAGCCACTGATGATTAGGGATAGATCCCCCAGTTAACCACACACCCACACACCCACACACACACACACACACACACACACACACACACACACACACACACACACACACACACACACACACACACACACACACACACACACACACATATAGTGGTTGCGCTTTACAGTAGCCTACAGCTGCTTTTTAATCAATTACTCATAAAAACAGAAAGAAAGTAGGTCACATCGCCCAGTGCAATGCAGCCATGAGCAAACGTGCAGCTAGAGCTCAGTTTAGCTCAGTGTTTAACCCAGTTTTATTTATTTGATTATTTATTTTTAATCTTGATGATCTATACATCTAGTTGAAATGATTTTTTTATAACGCTGCAGTGATTTGTGCAAGGATTAAAGCTGTCTAATCCTCCCATATGGGGGATTTTCTTTTTTATTTCCAGACGATTATTATCATAATATCACTGCATTTCTCTCTCTCTCTCTCTCTCTCTCTCTCTCTCTCTCTCTCTCTCTCTCTCTCTCTCTCTCTGTCTCAAAATCAGCTGTTTGATGCCCTGTTTTAAAATGACTGATGCATCATAAATTTTGCATTTCTTATTTCAAATCAATCAATCAAAATTGATATCCATAGTCCAACATGACATCTACATTTGGAGGTGTTTGTTTGCATGTTTGTTTGTTTGTTTGTTTGTTTGTTTTGACCTGTTTGTTTTGTACAGTATAACTTGTTGGCGATTATGGTGTTTGGGTTTATGGGAAATGACTTCACGTCTGTTGTTGGAGAATAGAGAACATGCAGGTTATTAAATCTCAGGATTTTATGACGTTATCCATCACTTCTTACTTTAAACCTGTTTTCATCAAAGCTTTTAACACGAGCATGCGTTTTTTTTTTCTTTTTATCATTTGAGGCTTGAATTGTTCCACAGATCAGATTATTACATAAACAGTCTGATCTGCACGAATACATGAGTTTAAATAGACATATTAATAGTATTCATAATATTTCTATTATTAATACATATACAGTACGAGCCTGCGATGGATAGACCATGGACTCGGTCGTGCTCCTGCCTCCATCGTTGAACGATTGATGACTTCGGCAGGAAGGAATTAATGTTAAATCTACAGTGAATTCAACACCATCTGACTATAAACAATTGTATTGTAAAATAAAATTATTTACTGCATTAACCCACTGTCTGGTGTCACTCAATGAGGATCAGGCTCCCTTTTGTGTCTGGATTCTCATAAGATTTCCTCCTGGTATCGACTCAGGGAGTTTTTCCTCATCACAGTTGCCTCAGGTTTCATCTTTAGAAATAAATATCAACTTTGTAATTTGTATTCCGAATTTTTATTTCTGTTAAGCTGCTTTGAGACGATGTCTATCGTTAAAGCACTAGACAAATGAAATTGAAGTTGAATATTATTAATATATTACAATAGAATATGTTTTTGACCTTTGCATCGAAGAACACTTCGACCAGGATAATACTAGCGTTAGTATATGTGATAAATATGTAAGCCTTTAGGTGATAACAGAGAGTAATTCGAGTAAATGTGGAGAATAAACCCATCATTAGACTGTACTGAATATTTCAGTATTTTCTGCTCCTTATTCTCCAGGTAGCTCCGACTAACGGATGACTTTGTGTAGACGTCTACGTAATGTCTCGCTTTAAACTTTAAATTATTGCTTTTTTTTTTTTTCTAGACAGACCCTCCAACACCAGGCTCTACCATTTTACATCTAGAAAGTGACCTTTAAGCAGAACAAACAAGATCTGAGTCAATATACGAGTAGTTAAGGCTAACGGTCAATACATGAGATACATGAGAAATGTGATATAATGAGCTTTAAACCTGTTTTATGTCAAACCCTTGGAGAGAAGCTCACTTATTATCTGTAGGAATTTACTCCAGCTTAAACTGATCTTTGGACCAATAACAACATCTTTATCAGTTTACACTTCTACATATACATTTTGACCTTTTAAAGAAGGTTTCTTTCTGCCGTGTGAGTCATCGAGGTTCATTTGTAGGCGGTCTATGGGTGATGTGTTGGATATGACGATGTGTGTTAGTGTTATCACAAGTGTAGTGTGATGTGAAGGCAAAGAGGTTATTTTTTTTCCTAACACAAGCTGGTTTTCTTTAATGAATAACGTTGTGTAGACTTAATGTCTGCTCTGTGTTTCTTCCAACCCTTCGATAGGAGCTCTCTGTCTCTGTCTCTGTCTCTCTCTCTGTGTGTGTTTTATTTTTTATTTTTTTTTCAAAAACCCCTCCTCAGTCTATATTTCCCCTGTTCCTTTCCTTTTTTTTGCTCGCAGCAGCTCTGGCTCATGAAGATTATCCACATGCATGTGAAAGAATGGCGCCTGAGTCTTCTCCCTCCCACCCACGGTGACCTAATTTGGTTGGTAATGAGCGCAGAAGATGCAGCACCTCCTCATGGCTGAAGCACATGAATAGTAGTATAGCAGTTGGATGCTTTGGGGTCTGTGTGTGTGTGTGTGTGTGTTTGGGGGTGGTGGGGGCATCTGTGTATATCTGTATGACAGCAGCACAGGTCATCCAGTGGTAATTTTATGCATTAAATTCCTCACTGTGGCTTCACTCACCCTGGACACTGATCCGGATGTGCGTTCGCGTGTCCGAGAGGCCGAACGTAACCTTTTCTGCTTTGTCATCCTGTGCTTTCTCGGTCAGAAATGACCCAGGGGTCAAACATGCATGTCGAGGCACCTGGTCTAGCAACTGCCTCTCACACTGAGTCAGTAAATGTCAACGGAAAGAAGGAAAAAAAAACGCTGAAAGAGAAGATCATTACAGGTTCCCCCCTCCCCCCCCCCCTTCCTTGACTCCCTGCTTTGCTCAGTCTTTTGTGTGCTAATTAAAGACAGCAGAAAGAAAATGTAATTTATGAGGCCATTACAAGGACAGAGACACAGCAGTGACCGGCAATGCCTGCACCACCCCACCTCTTCCTCAACCTCCACCTCCACCTCCACCTCCCTCCGACTTTCACCTCTTTCACAATTCGCTAATTCACCTATTGTTTTTATTCACTGCTTTAAGTGGGTTTATGGGCTGCTTTTGTGCACATAGATTAAGCCTTGTCCTTCAACAAAGGGGATTTTCAATAGAGAATGTATTGGCATTATAATTTAGTCCGGGGACTGGGTTTAATCTGTAACCAGAAAATCCCAAAGTGGTTAACATTTAGTTTTGTGCTTTCTCTTTCTTTTTTTTTTTCATTCTGACTTCATTATGGCTTGTCCCACATCCGTTCTCTAAAGCTTTGCAATTCCCAAAGCCACATCATTCCCAGTGATCTCACTTCAGTAGGTTTGATGTCGGTTTGTACCTTCGCTCTCTAGACACACGGTTGCAGACTGGAAACAGGAAGTAAATTGTAGCAACGCAGAACTGAAGACGTCAGACGACTCACACCGAAGCACTGGTCCATGAATCATTCCAGAGAATCGATTGCTTTTAAACTTCATGTAGGTCTGGAATTCTGCACTTCCTGCTATTAGCGCTAATAATATTCCAGGAATCTTCACATCTTGTTCTTGTCTACATCTTTATCTGTCTGTCATATCACAATCCTCGTCTTATTCTCACAAAGTAATTAAAAGTTTGCTAGCAGACATCTTTATTATCGTTAATCTCATCTCCACTGCAAATATCTTCACTTTATTATCACTTTTAACAACACATAGAGGAGAAGAAAGAGAGAAGAGAAGAGAACAGAAGAGAGAAAATAAGAAGAGAAGAGAAGAGAGAAAATAAGAAGAGAAGAAAAAAAATAAAAAGATTGAAGAGAAGAGAAGAGAAGAGAAGAGAAGAGAAGAGAAGAGAAGAGAAGAGAAGAAAAAAAGACGAAAAAAGAGAGACAAGAGAATAGAGAGAAGAGAAGAGAAGAGCAAAATGAGAGAGAAGAAAAGAGAAGAGAAGAGAAAAAGGGAGAGAGAGAGATGAAGCAGAGGGAAGAGAGGAAGAACGAGAAGAGAAGAGGAAGAGACAAGAGAAGAGAGAGAGGCAGAGGGAGGACGAGATTCGAGGAGAGAAGAGAAGTGACGAAGGGAAGGGAAGAAGAGCGAGAGAATGACGAAGGAGAGGGAGAAGAGAGAGAGAAGGAGGAGAGATGGAGAAGACGAAAGGGAGAGAGAGAAGAGAAGAGAAGAGAAGAGAAGAAAAGAGAGAAAATGGGAAAGAAGAGAAGAGGGAAAAGGAGAGAGAAGAGAAGAGAGGAGAAGAGAAGAGGAGATTAGAGAAGAGAAGAGAAGAGAAGAGAGAAAAGGAGAGAGGAGAGAAGAGGAGAGGTGAGAGCTGACTTTCTGATTCCACCCTCACTTCCGTCTCACAATTTTGTCTTTCACATTATTTTATGAACAAAACACACATTTCATTTATTTGTTTATTTTAAATAAATGCAGTAAATTCCTCACTTGTAATTCTGTAGTGTTTAGTTGTAAGATTTTGTTATGGGTTTTAAAAAAGTGTGTTTTTGTGGTATATTGTGAAGAAGTGTGTAGTAGGTTGTAAGTTGTAACCCATAAACCTAAGGGGTCTTTGCATTATACTGTATATTAAAGAAATATTGTATGTTGTAGTGGGAACTTATGTCTTGTTATAGTTCTGTTATGCATTTAAAGTTTTGTCTAAAGTTCATGTTGGAAAGTTGGAAAGATTTACATTATGTTGTAAAGTTTACGTGGAATGTTGTAATGGTTATGCAGACTGCATTAAAGTTTATGTAGAAAGTTTTAAAGTTGTAAAGTTTATGTAGAAAGTTTTAAAGTTTATGTAGAAAGTCGTAGAGTTTATGTAGAAAGTTGTAAAGTTTATGTAGAAAGTTGTAAAGTTTATATAGAATTCTGTAAAGTTTATGTAGAAAGATGTAAAGTTTATATAGAATTCTGTAAAGTTCCAATGTTTATGTAGAATAATGTAGAAGGTTGTAAAGAATAATATATAAAGTTGTAAAGTTTATGTAGAAAGATGTAAAGTTTATGTGGAATGTTGTAAAGTTAATGTAGAAAGATGTAAAGTTAATGTAGAATATTGTAAAGTTGTAAAGTTTATGTAGAAAGTTGTAAAGTTAATGTAGAATGTTGTAACGTTGTAAAGTTTATGTAGAAAGTTGTAAAGGTGTAAAGTTTATGTAGAAAGTTTTAAAGTTTATGTAAAAGATGTAAAGTTAATGTAGAATATTGTAAAGTTGTAAAGTTTATGTAGAAAGTTGTAAAGTTTATGTAGAAAGTTGTAAAGTTAATGTAGAATGTTGTAACGTTGTAAAGTTTATGTAGAAAGTTGTAAAGGTGTAAAGTTTATGTAGAAAGTTGTAAAGTTTATGTAAAAAGATGTAAAGTTAATGTAGAATATTGTAAAGTTGTAAAGTTTATGTAGAAAGTTGTAAAGTTAATGTAGAATATTGTAAAGTTGTAAAGTTTATGTAGAAAGTTGTAAAGTTAATGTAGAATGTTGTAACGTTGTAAAGTTTATGTAGAAAGTTGTAAAGGTGTAAAGTTTATGTAGAAAGTTGTAAAGTTTATGTAGAAAGTTGTAAAGTTTAAGTAAAATATTGGAAAGTTACAAAGATGTGCAGTATGCTGCAATGTTTATGTAGAATTTTGAAAGGTTTATGTAGAATGCTGTAATGTTGTAAAAATGTGCAGTATCCTGTAAAGTCTATGTAAATTGTCGTAAAATTTAAACGTTTATGTCGAATGCTGTAAAGATTTTGTAGAAAGTTGTACAATTTATGTAAAATCTTGGAAAGTTGGAAGGATGTACAGTGTGTTGTAAAGTCTATGTAGAATACTGTAATGTTGTAAAGATATACAGTAAACAAAACCAAGCCGTGTCATAATGTCCCATGTTTAATGTGAAACCGAGTTATATTTTGTGTTGCTCCTCTTTATAGATGTCCCTGTGATGTGGCCACTGTGTTTAATGCCTTATGATGTCATTCAACTGAGTTTCTGTTTCATCTGAATAACGACATTCATCGAAAGTGTTCCAAGTGCACTTTACAGTCCATAAACATTCAGGCCATCGGCAGTGTATTATCATCAAAACCCCTGATCACACACAACACAACACAACACAACACAACACAACACAACACAACTCATTGTGGTTATTTTGGCATGGCATGTCATCTTCCCAGCGCTGAAGCCCAGTCATCGCTCCAGCCGTGTAGGATATCAGTAATGCGGCGAGTAACGTGCGAGCATATGTTCTGCCGTGATTACAGTCCCGCATGCTCGTCTTTCCTAGTCACTGTCTGCAATCGCCTGACTGTTGGAATGAGAATATGTGCCTTGAGATAATGTTGATTGCAGCAGCTGCCAACACGTGAATCTCCATGGCAACAATCACGGTCGCCTAGCAACCGCTCTCTTTTAGGGACACTGGAAGTGCCCGAATGCTTACTAAAAATACATATCAGTACAATGCTCCATTAATACTGCGGCTAAACCTGTATGTTATACACACTATGTATTGTTGCTGATCACATGTGTGTGTGTGTGTGGGGGGGCTGAATCTCATCCGGATAGAAGCACAATGACAAATTAGTGTCTCGGGCAGGTCTTCGGTCTTCACACACAACAAATACATACGTTAATTCTATGTGTGTGTGTGTGTGCGTGTGTGTGTGTGCGTGTGTGCGTGTGCGTGTGTGTGTAGCACAGGATTATTCAAATATCTAGAAATATCTTCAAGTCTGGGCATCAAATCAAGTCAAAAAAGGAAATGAAATGTAAGCGTGATGCTTAAGTGTGTTGTGCATAAGATTATCTAATACAGATGTTACTACTATAAATAATAATAATAAATCAAGCCAAATTTACACAAACACACACAAACATACTCCTGAATACACAAGCATGGATTCTGGGACTATTTTCTTTTCTGTGCTTTTTTTATTTTTATTTTTTTTACACATTTGATTAATATTTCCTTCAGCATAAATGTTAACTTTGCAAATTTAACATTGCGCAATAACAACAACATGATATCATTTTGCTTTTATTTATTTTTTATAAGAGGTAACATTTATTATTTATACACACGCACACTTTGGAGTGTAAAATCAAGTCAGCATTACAAATTAAAAAAAAATATTCTGGCAGAATATCATTTGGCTTTATTGACTGATTGATTGATTGATTGATTGATTGATTGATTGATTGATTGATTAAAGATCTACATCAGATTCATTTGCACGTCTTGGATTTTGAATCTAATCTATAAATATAAACAAGATCATTTCACTTTCTTTCTTTCTTTTTTTCTTTTTTTTTTTTTTAAATAAGATCTGCTTTAGAATTTTTTTTCTACAAAGCATTTGGTCCCTGATATTTTACGAAGGCTCAGGACTCAGCACTCATGCTGTGAAAATAGATGCATGCCGTTAACTTAAAAAAAAAAAAAGATATTTCCTGCTCGTAACATCTACAGTGAGACGCTTCATTCTTTATCTCAAAGGTTTAGATTCATTTTATCATCACCGTCTCTGAGAGCAGCCGTGTAACCGAAGATGGCGAGGGTCAGCCATCTTGCTGTGCACACACATACACACATACACACACACACACACACACACACACACACACACACACACACACACACACACACACACACACACACACACACCAGAACAAAGCATTCCATCAGCAGCAGTGACATCACTGCAGTCGGCTCAGCTGCTCGGGCCTGCATGCTATAAATAGTGCTCAGGAGGGGGAGCGAGCTGCACTAACACAGAGAAATCTTTAACACTCCTGACCCCATGCCTGGAAAGATATTGGCTTTTTGTCAAGGTAAATGCAGGCCTGCTGGTGAGGCCAATTCCGACGTCTATGTTTTTTCCACGCATGTGGGTTCTTTTCGGCTCATCGGCGTCCTCCGCCGCGGCTTTTATTTCTCATTTACTTGACATTTGTTTCCAGCAGTCTGTAAATATAGCAAGTAGGACCGCGAGGATATTTTAATCTGGTTACTGACTTCCTGTCAGGAGTTTATTTACTTTCATGAGTGAAACTCTGATGACCTTTTATGTTCGCTTTATGTTAGTTTTGTAATCTAAATCCAAAAATATCTGCATCTTCTACGCGTCTATATTAGACACACGCTGTACGCCTTGGAGCAAAAAAAAAACATTGACTTTCAGAATCGGATGTAAGTTAATATAAGTTATATAACAAGAAATCTTCGAATCTAAATATTTAATATAATAACTCGTTAGATAAACACAATGTAAAAGCAGAGATGTATCAGTAATAAACGGAGAGTTGACGGATCGCGGCCGTTAGCCGTGTCACCGTGAAGTGAGGTGTTAGTAACAAGCGACGAAGAACTGATTAGGAAAACAAAAAAACACAAGACACTGTGTGGAGTGTGTTCAGTGCTAGAAAATATACCGTTTAACTAGTCAAGAAGTGTCGATATGTTTGAGAAATACACAAAGAGAGTCTTCATTAGTTGTACCTACTGATTTAGAAATCCTGCTAGACACACAGATTTTCTAGCTAAACAGCTTTATGACCAATCAGACTTGAGTCATTTGCATAATTAATCTGATTGGTCCTAAGCTGTCTTTTGTTTTTTGTGACATCACAAACTGAAATAACCGAATTGAGTTATTTTCCCGTAACAGAATAGTTTTATGTCACATCAATTACAATATTTATTACCTAAAATAGAGAATGTTTATTTTTTTAGTTGTTTATAGTTTATATATTTTATGTTCCAAGGAACGTTCCTTCTTCCCGCTCTTTTTATCTCTCTTTTAATAATCGTGAAAATAAAAATAAAGTGTTGAGGCTTACGGTTAGGCGTAATCACATGAGATCGTGAGTGCTCCAGGGTGGGTTCCTGTTGTGTTCTGAGGTTGTGTAGTGAGCGGAAAGTGTGTTGTCACGGCGCAGTGTAGAAGTGCAAGTGTGCATAGAAGTGCACATTTGAAGAAATGCTTTTTACAACTGTCCATGTTATTACAATAGTCACAACTGGAACTTAAAAGCAAAATAATGTAAAAAGATCAAGGGGGGGGGCACGGTGGCTTAGTGGTTAGAACGTTCGCCTCACACCTCCAGGGTTGGGGGTTCGATTCCTGCCTCCGCCTTGTGTGTGTGGAGTTTGCATGTTCTCCCCGTGCCTCGGGGGTTTCCTCCGGGTACTCCGGTTTCCTCCCCCGGTCCAAAGACATGCATGGTAGGTTGATTGGCATCTCTGGGAAATTGTCCGTAGTGTGTGTGTGTGTGAGTGTGAATGAGAGTGTGTGTGTGTGTGTGTCCTGTGATGGGTTGGCACTCCGTCCAGGGTGTATCCTGCCTCGATGCCCGATGACACCTGAGATAGGCACAGGCTCCCCGTGACCCGAGTAGTTCGGATAAGCGGTAGAGAATTAATGAATGAATGAATGAAAATAAAATGTAGCTCTATAGCTCTATAAAAAGGATAATGAATATGAATGAATATGCAAATAAATTTACATAACCATTTTTATTTTCTGTGAAGCTGCTTTGAGACAAGGTCCATTGTTATATGAATAATATACGTACAATTGAATTGTGATGTGAGAGCTACACTGTATTTACAACTTAATTTATTTTATATTTATTTTAACTTAATCGTTTATGTAACCTATAACTACACGTTGTTAATGTTAAATACAAAAACAACAGCTAAAAATGTAGCAGTGCCAAATTATATAAACACCACTGTCAAATAAATCACACACACACACACACACACACACACACACACACACACACACACACACACACACACACACACACACACACACACACACACACACACACACAGGCTGAAGCATTTCACACACCTGTGTCTTCATTCAGAAGTGTAAAGTGTCAGACTGCTTCCTTTCACTTGGATAAGCGTCAGAGCCATGAAGCGTAAATTCTATCTTTTCTAAAAAAGGTCACGGGGAAAAATTCAGCTCTCTGACCTTTGTGTAAAAACATGAATGACACTCATTAAGATTTCCAGTCATCGTTAGCTCATCTGATATATTCATTCGTACTCGTTCGAAAGAGCCACGGCAGTTAAAAATGTCATGGAAAATACTGATTCTCATAAAAAAAAAACTGAGGGTCAGATTTGTTCAAACGCCTTTGTTTTTTTTAGCATGAATGACGTTTCAAGTTCTGCAGTATACGAGCTCGGTTTGTGATGTCATAAAATAAGCATGATGTCTTTGGACCAATGGGGATAATTATGCAAAATATTTGCGTATGATTTGACAGAAAAGCGATTAGCAGGAAAATCTGAGTTCTAAGAACATAATCAGGGTTGTGATCGTTTATCCGTTTGCTAACACCAGCTCGTTGTTGATTCTTTTTCGATAACAGTACAACACATTAATCAGTGTTTAATTACTTATTCATGAGCCAATATGTTTGAGATATACACAAAGAGAGTCTTCATTATTTTTACCTACTGATTTAGAAATCCTGCTAGACACAGAGATTTTCTAGCTAAACAGCTTTATGACCAATCAGACTTGAGTCATTTGCATAATTAATCTGATTGGTCCTAAGCTGTCTTTTGTTTTTTGTGACATCACAAACTGAAATAACCGAATTGAGTTATTTTCCCGTAACAGAATAGTTTTATGTCACATCAATTTGCAAAATATTACAATATTTCTTACCTAAAATAAAGAATTTTTTTTGAGCTGTTTATATTATATATTTTATGTTCCAAGGAACGTTCCTTCTTCCCGCTCTTTTTATCTCTTTTTTTAATAATCGTGAAAATAAAAATAAAATGCAGGTTGTTATGTTGCTGAAAAATTTGACCTCAAAATTTTACCTCGTCGATCTCCCCCTGGAAGCCACGTTAAAAAATATCTTTAGTGAACACCTCTTCGCTCCGACGCGTCAACAATCGACTCGAGCAATTACATGCGTTTGTAGCATCCACCGTGGAAGTCCCGGTGTAAGCCGTTGCTATAGAAACAGAATGGAGCGTGTTAATATTGAAGAATTATAGAAAAGGAATCCGTACCTTCTTACCACTTAGATATATATTTATACATATTTATATAGAATGATGGGTTTGGGCCATGAGTGTAAATAAGACTGGGGTCAACGGTGTTTGTCTGTGAAAATATTAGCCATTTACCCATCATGCCATGCTGTTAAAGAAGTCCGCCTGCAAGCTGGATGATAACACACACCCGTAAAGCCGTACAGCAGATAATTCATAACCCTCTTTTTCATGGATAATGGCCACCAGCCCAGAGTGTGGGCTTCATCGTGCTTGCACGCGTCTTTTCTGCTCTGGAGCATGTAGCAGGACAATAGTGGGTCTGGCAGAGAGGAGAAGGCACGTGTGTCTGCGCGGGTGAACCCTCGGCTACACTGGCATAGCGCCATGAGCAGAAGAGGGCTCACTGTGGGGCTGCTGGTGGTGCTGGTGGTGGTGGTATTGCTGGCTAGCAGCCAAGGGTGCACGAGCGACTCTAGAAGAACAGAGGGATGAATGGATGGATAGGTGAATGTATGGATGGATGTATATGTGGATGGATGGAAGGAAGGAGGGAGGGATGGCTGGATGGATGAATGAATGGATAGAAGAATGAATGGATGGATGGATGGCACAGCCATGGCTCCACAGGCTGGCAGCACCGAGGAACATGAAGGCATTCAGTGGCGCGGGTGAATGCGCTTTTGTCTCGGTGCGCAATGCCAGGCAGGCTCTAATGAGACGTGGCTTTGTGGCAAGCCTCTCAACATCAAGTGGGCTGGTAGACTCATTAACCTGACGATGGCGAATAAAAGAGTCCAACACAAGAGACGCCATGATAGCGTACTTAAGCCAGTTAAACCCCCTCTTGCAGGCTTTGTGACTGTGAGTACATACACCGAGTCGCTTTGGGTTCAAAACGCCACCCGGGCAGTAAAGATGCAACAAAGCTGTAACGTCAGAATTATTATTACTAACTTTCTTCATATGATTGTTAAATTCTTCTGTTTTTTTTTTTTATTTTTTATATTTTTATAAAAGCTCACATCTTGGCTCTTGATTGTTTCAAAATTTCAACTGTGCCAGAAAAGATTTCTGGCTTGAACAAAATCCTAATTTTTTTTTTTTTCCTGGAAATGATTCTTATGCAATTATCATCCTCACACTTCCTTCTCTTGTCAGATTGCACTTGTTTATCACGAACAAAGTGAAATCTGTTCATTTTTTTGGCTATAACATATTTTAGTGTTCTTGAGCTTATCGTTGTATCGAGTGTGAATTTGACACGTTCGCGTGGGTGTGGTTTCAAAATTCAAAAAAATAAAAACGTCCCGGTTTTGATTGATGTCATTCGTAATTGCTGGAGCGTTTGATCAGGTGCCTCCTATGCAGATTGAATTCATTAGATATTCACCGTTTGCCATTTATTTCCACGTTTCCCCGCCACACCGGTTTTATGGCTCGTAATTTGATTTAGATTAGAAATAATTTCACATGACGTTTGCCCTACAGGTTTTACACTGGGGTTTTAGGAGTCATACGTTTGTAGCAGTGACATGATGGAGTTCTTTTGACGCATGTCAGTCTTTTGTAAAGAGAAAAAAAAATGCGTGACAATTCACAGAATCTAAGTCTAAGCTAGAATTAGATGCAGGATCAGGGGTCAGATTCAGATGAGTCAGGGTTAGACTCTGAGTTAATATCAGAGGCAAAATTAGAGTCAAATTCATAATGAGCAGAATCAGAGTCAAAATAATTAGAGTCTGTATCAAAAATAGTGTCTAAGTTAGAATTAGATGCAAAGGCTGAGTCAGATTCAAATGAGTCTGAGTCAGAATCAAAGTCAAAATCAAAAGACTCACTATGATCAGAGCCGGAATCCGATTTTATTTCAGTATTATTTGTTTCCTGTGTAAACAGAAACTCACTCGTGTTTCACAGTTTTAAATCTTACTGCACACGTGTCCTAGCTGGTAAATTGTTGATATAAGAGGAATAAAACACTTGGAGACATTCCGATCACTCGTGTATAACCAGACGCATGCGGTACATTTGTGTGTAAATCCAATCAGTCCTTTAACTGCTCCACTAAACCTGATTTACGGAGTGTATGATTGATGTCCTATACAGAGTTCCTGCCGTATATTTCCACACACTTCCCAGGGGCAGGATGAAGGCGTGTACTGTACTGTAGCCGTGCTGGTGGGATTAACACATGGCTATTTGTCAAAACAAGCGTTCTTAATGAATCAGTTTATTGACACTGCACACCGA
Source organism: Tachysurus fulvidraco (assembly GCF_022655615.1). NCBI lineage: Eukaryota > Metazoa > Chordata > Actinopteri > Siluriformes > Bagridae > Tachysurus > Tachysurus fulvidraco. The sequence continues at coordinate 15,771,189 of NC_062542.1, read as the reverse complement.
GCCACGCGCTGAAGGACGACCTCTCAACACATCTCATGTCATCACGTCATCATGTCAGTGTCCCAACTCAAAGACTGTCCCAATGCAATCTGACTCAGAGAGGACGTAAATCAGGCTGAGAGAGAGAGAGAGAGAGAGAGAGAGAGAGAGAGAGAGAGAGAGAGAGAGAGAGAGAGAGAGATGCAAGACGAGCTCAAATGTACACATACATATACGTATCACAAACCTCAAACCTGATTTTATTAGAATTAATTTTTTTTACAAGACAAAGTACAAAAATTGATATAATGATGTCTATTCACTCCAACTCTCCACCTCCAAACCACACCCTTTTACACCAAGCCCCTGGAACCTAGCTAACGTTCAGTCGTCTCATCATTTCCACACAGTTAAGATATTAATGTATAATATTAATATCGAATATCATTTTCATAGCGTGTTAGCTAATCTGGCTAACCAGCCTCTAAACACTGCTGCATGGTTGCTAGAAATATTTGGAATTCTGCCACAGCGAATGAGACTCATAGTGGATTATTTGTTGTACAGTTTAACAGCCAGTTAACGATATTAACATAATAAAGCTAATTCCATGGCTTTGATCTAATATCCAGCTACATCTCTCTTGTAGCTAGAATGGTTCTCCATTTTGGAAAAGCAGCTCGTTTTAATTTCCTGTCCTGTTCCTTATTCTGGGTCAGATTTGAGATCACTGGAGCACTGGATTGTGCCACGTTTGTGTTTCCGAGCATTTAATTTGTGAGCAGAGTCTATACACTCGCCCAGGGCTCTTGGGGGTGTGTTTACGACGTGATAGACAGACAGAATAGATGGAAACACAACCATTGTGGATCTGCATTTTTTTTCTTCCACTACGTTCTTTCGACAATCACAATCAGATACGATGATGTTATTATGACATGGCGCTCGTTGTGTGTTAGCTTTACGGAAAAAAGTGTGCTTTATTTACGGAACCCATCCTGAGCTGCGTGATGTGCGGCGCCTGCAGTCGTGTTCCTCCTCAGCAGCAGTGTAGCACGGCTAGCCGAGCCGTTGTTCCTCTCCTGCAGCCAGCATGCGCAGTGACAGCGAGTCCCCTTGGACCAGTCTGCCATCTGCGCAGGTATAGACCTCACCGCTCTGTTTCTCCTCCTCATCCTCATCTGTCTCTTTTTGCCCGTTTCGCTCTGTCCGTCTTTCACCTCTCCTCTTCTAGATCTTCTGCATTTCGCACTTGTTGCGCGCGACCTCTCCATCTGTCCATCCCCGTGTCCGCCCCCTGGTCTTGGCATTCACGCCGTGTGTGCTGCTGCCGCTGCTACTGCCAAGGGAAAGAGAAAAAAGATGAAGAGAAAACAGCAGAGGGAGGGAGAGGAAAAAAAACACACAGTAGGCTGCTGGAGGCAGACAGCGCATGACATTGAGCAGCGGTGTGCAGAGGTCAAACTCACCACACAGGAAACAACAATAATATCGACCGGGTTTGTCTGAGATCAGCACAGTGCTACTCACTGTAGCGACAGATCACAGAATAAATAACAAATTTGCTGTTTTTTTTGTTGTTGTTTTCTACTAATTTAATACCATGACAGTCATCCAGTCAATACTGCGTCGTCATCCATGCTTTCTTTCTGTAAAGCCGCAAGATTTTTTTTTGAGATTGTCAGAGAATTTCAAGAAAACACATCTTGTCTGATGAGTTAGCTGCGGTTCCTGAAGTTAGCATTAACATTACATTAATGTAAAGTCAGACACCGGCTACATTCATGCTACATTCTGAACCTTTACTAGCTAGCATCTTAGCTAAATTTATGCTACATTCTGAACCTTTACTAGCTAGCATCTTAGCTAAATTCATGCTACATTCTGAACCTTTACTAGCTAGCATCTTAGCTAAATTTATGCTACATTCTGAACCTTTACTAGCTAGCATCTTAGCTAAATTCATGCTACATTCTGAACCTTTACTAGCTAGCATCTTAGCTAAATTTATGCTACATTCTGAACCTTTACTAGCTAGCATCTTAGCTACATTCATGCTACATTCTGAACCTTTACTTGCTAGCATCTTAGCTAAATTCATGCTACATTCTGGACCTTTACTAGCTAGCATCTTAGCTAAATTTATGCTACATTCTGAACCTTTACTAGCTAGCATCTTAGCTCAATTTATGCTACATTCTGGACCTTTACTAGCTAGCATCTTAGCTAAATTTATGCTACATTCTGGACCTTTACTTGCTAGCATCTTAGCTAAATTTATGCTACATTCTGGACCTTTACTAGCTAGCATCTTAGCTAACTTTATGCTACATTCTGGACCTTTACTAGCTAACATCTTAGCTAAATTTATGCTACATTCTGGACCTTTACTAGCTAGCATCTTAGCTAACTTTATGCTACATTCTGGACCTTTACTAGCTAACATCTTAGCTAACTTTATGCTACATTCTGGAAGTCCAGTGATAGTATATTCGCTAAATTCATGTTATGTTCTAAAAATTCACTGGCTAGTATATTAGCTAAATTGATTCTTTATTATAGATGTCGACTGATCAGTACTATATTGTGCTATACTGTGGAAGATGACTGACTAGCATCTTAGCTAAAATCATGCTACATTCTGGAAGCTAATTCTCTAGCATTTTATTGAAATTTACATTTATTGAGTAATAAGCAAAAGGCTTAAAAGAATAAATGTTAGACGTATTTAGCTCAAAAGCCAATTAGCTTCAACTGGAAAGAACAAATCGAGTTTTAGCATTGTGCTAAAAGACGTCTGAGTAAAACGAGATGCCTGGCGTGTTGACCTGCGGAGAAATGAAGAAACGTCCACCATTTTAGCTCCGGAGTTTCACCTCATGGCTGATTTTAGCATTACGTAAGTGCGCACAGATTGTGTGTGTATGTGTGTGTGTGTGTGTGTGTGTGTGTGTGTGTGTGTGTGTGTGTGTGTGTGTGTGTATGAACACACTAACTCATGTGCTCTGAGGTGACCTAGATAACTCATCCTGAAACATCACTCTCTCACAGTATACACAGTTCGGTGCAGAAGTTTGCACACCCCCTGTGTTTTTCAATGGAAGACTGCAAAACGATAATCTGTTTTAAAATTTATCTACAAAGAATTTCATATCGAAGACGTTACAGGCGAGATGCAGGTGTGTCCTGGAACCTGACAGGAGCCAAAAAGAGAGGAAAGATCTGCAGGAGAAAGTTCTGGAGCTGCTCGCTGTATATGTTTACAGGCTGTTATTACATGTTATTACAGAATATATAAATCACAATGGGAAATATAGCAATGTAAACAATTTCACCTGATTTTTTTATTTAATATTGAACCCGAAGTTTTTAACTATTCATATCTGAACAAACACCATTTGATTTATTAAACGTGTTAGAATTAGAATTTTAGAAAGGCTTGAACAAAAAAAAAGAAAGACATCTAATTTATACAAATTCTACACACATCTTGATTTTACTCAGCATACGATTAGTCCAACTGAAAAATAAAAATAATTTTATTATTTATAATTTTTGTCTGCTGTTTTATTTTATTGTGGATCATTTTTTCAATTCAACTTTCACAGATTTATTATTATTATTATTATTATTATTATTATTATTATTATTATTTCCTTTATTACAATTATTTTTCTAATACCATTCAAAAATATTCAAAACAATATTTTCCTTTTTCTTTATTTCTGTTTATCCCCGATTTAAATGGACGCATAAATAATTTTATTTTTAAAAATAAATTCCACAAATAAAATATTTCTTTGTGATGTTTTGGGTCGTTTTTGTAGACAGATTTTTGCACTCCACTGTAATTTCTGAACAGGTTTCTGATGCATTGTTTGCATCACTGCTCTTGCATGAGCAGCCTTTCTTTTTCCTTTTTTCCCCCTTTTTTTCTTTCCTAAATCAATATTTTATCTGTGAATCAGCGTGTTTTTGGATTGGATTAAACGTGTAAGATGAGACAATGCGTTTGACGGAGGCGAGGTAATGATCCTGCGTTTCCTCTGCAGATGCTGATTATCTGTTTTTATTTGTGTGTGCAGCTGACAAATATGTCCTCATGAAGATGCCTTCACTTCGCTTGCTCTCTCTCTCTCTCTCTCTCACACACACACACACACACACACACACACACACACACACACACACAAAGCCCTTATTTCATTGTCCAATCATGGTCTCTACACACACAGCGTGTGTGAGCAGGAGACGAGTAGAACGAGAAGTAGAGGGGGAGGGGATGTGACGGATGGCATCTGTCTCTCTCTCTCTCTCTCTCTCTCTCTCTCTCTCTCTTTCTCTCTCTCCCTCTTTCTCTCTCTCTCCTCATCATTGTGCATCTTCCCACCAATTTCCTTCCTTTTCGCTTTCTTCCTTGCATCTGTTTTTCCCTTTTCTTCTCAATTTTCCTGTCTTTTATCCTTCTTCCGTTCTCGCTCCAGATCTCACACTCACACACACACACACACACACACACACACACACACACACACACACACACACACACACACACACACACACACACACACACACACACACACACACACACACACACACACACACACACACACACACACACACACATATACAAACACATGAAAATCATCATGGAATGCATGATGGAAAGCAGGCCGCAGACGTCGCTCCGGTTAATGACTCGAGTTTACCTGCTTTTAATAAATTGCTTGGATTAATTACTTCCTCAGTCTCACGTGTTTATAGACGAGATTACAGATGTTAAGTGAATATGCACAGGTATGGAAGGAAGCTAAAATTGCAAGTACAAATATTCTAACACACACACACACACAGTATCTGATATAAAGAGATCTGATGAAGCCATAAAAGTATATATATATGTGTGTGTGTGTGTGTGTGTGTGTGTGTGTGTGTGTGTGTGTGTGTGTGTGTGTGTGTGTGTGAGAGAGAGAGACAAACATGGCTGATAATGTTGCATATTAATCAGCGCTCACATCCCCCTACATACCCTTCTACATCCCCCTTCCCCTCCCCCCACCCCTATGGAGGATCAAAGCCTCCAGGTTGTGATTTTCTGCCATTAATTTTCTCAGGCTGAGGAAAAATGAAAAAAGAGTTTTATTCCAGCTGGGACCGTCTGTCCGGCTGCTGGAATTCGCCCACATGAAAAAAGACAGTGGGCATCTCTGTCATCCCTCATAAGGACAGGACAGGACAGGACAGGACGGGGCGACGGTGGGAATAACGCCACACATCCTTCCTTTGTGCTTTCTTTCTTTGTCTTTGTCAGATCGTGTCCGAAGGGTGTGAAAACTTTTGAACGCAACCTTAATTTCATTACGTGCCGTAAATATTAGCTTTATTCGTTTTCTGTTATTCGTGCAGGTTCTCTCCATGTTATTAAAACTAATTATCACAGTATAACCTGAGTCGATTGGATCAGATTGGACTTGGTTTGCGTTTCTGCAGCACAAACGAGTTCAAGTCGTTTTCAGACTCTCGTTATTCTAATGAGCCTTTTTTCGAAAAAGGCTTTAAATAAATCAGGATTGAAAATTTAAATAAATAATGAAAAAACAAAACATCCAATTTATTTTGTAATATCTTCCAGTTTCTCGAGACATGCTAATTACAAACATCTCTGACCTTTTTATTTATTTATTTATTTGTTTATTTAATATTATTGGTCGATGTTTGTGCATCTTTTGTGTAATACCCAGAAATAATTTAAAGGAAATGAGATTTCTTGCATCATTAGCATGGGAACGGACCAACACACACGTGACAGCGTGAGGTTTGTTATTATTTATTTATGGTTTATTTATTTATTTATTTTTGTACTGTTATAAAATATTTTCCCACAATTGAATTCATAAGTCTGCATTACAAGCCATTTGAGCAGCGTAATTTTATTGTCCTCAGAGCGATATTCTGGACTTTTCTCTTCTGGTGATTGCTTTCGATGCTCCGTGATGAGTTCTGTTCCTGAAACGAGAGCTAGAAATGAGCGGCAGTTTTTTCCCTTTGATCTACAATGTTAGATTGTACACTTTACACTAGATTTTAGCACTACGTGTTTTTTTCTATCTATCTATCTATCTATCTATCTATCTATCTATCTATCTATCTATCTATCTGTCTGTCTGTCTGTCTGTCTGTCTGTCTGTCTGTCTGTCTGTCTGTCTGTCGTTCTATGCATCCATCCCTGTATCTGTCTATCCATCCATCTATGTTTGTCCATCCATCCATCCATCTATCTATCTATCTATCTATCTATCTATCTATCTATCTATCTATCTATCTATCTATCTATCTATCTATCTATCTATCTATCTATCTATCTATCTATCTATCTATCTATCTATCTGTCTGTCTGTCTGTCCATGCTTCCATCCCTGTATCTGTCTATCCATCCATCTACGTTTGTCTATTTATCTGTTTATATATCCATCCATCCATCCATCCATCCCTATCTATCTATCTATCTATCTATCTATCTATCTATCTATCTATCTATCTATCTATCTATCTATCTATCTATCTGTCTGTCTGTCTGTCTGTCTGTCAGTTTGTTTACCCATCTATCCACCTGTCCATCCATCCATCCATCCATCCATCCATCCATCCACACATCTATCTATCTATCTATCTATCTATCTATCTATCTATCTATCTATCTATCTATCTATCTATCTATCTATCTATCTATCTATCTATCTATCTATCTAGGCACTGTATCATCCTGTAACCTTCTGTGACTTTATCAGAAAGGCTTAGTTTTCTGTCAGATTCTAAGAAACTAAAAATCCTTCAAGGAACCATTAACGAACCCGTATTCTAAACAGTGTACTGAGAACCATGACAGCTTGTACTGTTTATCTGGGGAGGGAACTCTGGGGATGTGGAACTGGAACTCCACGGTCTATAGTTCTGTCTGAAGTTCACTGAAGTCCTGGATTATTTATTGCGAGTCCTACACTACTGTCTTTACCATCATGTGGTGTCGAGGTCGGACTGGATGTTCTGCGATAAGGAACAAATCCAACATGGAACCATTTTAAAACAAAAACATTTAATTATTAAAAAATCCCTTGATTCTAAATCTGATCTAAAATGAAAGTGTCTCTAGAGCTGTAGAACACTACAACACAATGTCTTCCTACTCAAAGTATTCAAGGTGTTTAATATTCAATGAAACAATAAAGAACCAATAAATAACCCTTTTCTTCTAAGAGTGAACCAGGAGCTGAGACACCTTCTGTTGTTATGCGCAGGAACAGAACTCTGATCTGGACTGAAGCGCTACAATTCTCTCTTAAACCTAGATTATAAAAACCTTTTTTTTTTAGATCCAAAGAAGTAAGAAGCCATTTAGTCAGTAATATTCTGCATGTTTAATGATTGTAGTCTTTACATCCAATCCATGATTCCATGATCTAATCACTACATTTCTGGTTCCAATGTTGGTTCTCTGACGCATCCACCTTCTTTTAGATCTAAGTTCATGTTCTTCTTCTTCTTCTTCTTCTTCTTCTTCTTCTTCTTCTTCTTCTTCTTCTTCTTCTTCTTCTTCTTCTTCTTCTTCTATCTGAGATCATAGCAGTAAATTCAGACATGCATCTTGTTTAAATTGCTAAGATCTCTACATCTCAGAAGATGTAATCATCAGTATTAGAGATATCATGAGTTAGCTTTATTAACTCATATTTAGTAACTCCTACTGCTTCTATATGAGCTTCATGTCCAAACTTTTTCACTTTCTGAGCTAAATGTGTTGAGGAAGGAACATGAGAAGGGAACTGACATAATACAACTTGCAGATTAGTGCGTTCAAGGCTTTCAGGTTGAAGGTCTGAGCCTTTAAGTTTTACCATTAAAGCTAATTATGGTCCAGTTACATAAATTACATCCTTTTTAGATCAACTTTCAATATTAAAGGTACAGCACCCCGAGTGCACCAACCTAGAATCAAGGAACAGTACCCCATATTTATCTATCTATCTATCTATCTATCTATCTATCTATCTATCTATCTATCTATCTATCTATCTATCTATCTATCTATCTGTCTATCTGTCTATCTATCTATCTATCTATCTATCTATCTATCTATCTATCTATCTATCTATTTATCTATTTATTTATTTATTTATTTATTTGACATGCATCTATTATTTTTTTATAAACTGCTTTTATTTATTTATTTATTTGTTTGTTTATTTATTTAGTTATTTTTGTTTATGTCACTTTTTATTTGTTCAATTTTTAAATTTCTTTATTTGATCCTTTTTCATTTAAATTTTAAATTCCTTTTATTTATTTGTTTGTTTGTTTGTTTGTTTGTTTGTTTACACTTTTTCAATTATTTCAATTATAAGTTGCGTATTTGTTTATGTATTCATTTATATGTATTCATTTAATAATTTATTTTATTTTTATTTTCATTTCAAATAGCATTTTATTAATTTGTTTGTTTGTTTGTTTGTTTGTTTGTAGACTTATCCATGGGTTATGGAGATCTGGGTTCATTTCTAGTCCAGTTCTGATGAATCTAGCCTGAGAGCCGTTTATATTCTTTAACAATCCAAATGGTTTAAGTTCCCAACATTTACGTCTCTCTTGTTCATATTAACCAAAGCTCTAAAGCTTTTCTCTGTCCGTCTGCGTCCTCTCCTCGTGAGCTCCTTCAGCAGACCCGACGGCGCTGGTGGACGAGGAGAAGATCCTCCAGCTGCTTCACCAGTGCAGAGATCCTGTTAAGTCTAATCTGAGTCTAATCTGATTGCATCTTTACTGACTCAAGCTGCAGAGGAGCCAAACAAGGCAAGGTGCAGCCTTCAGACAACAGCGTGAAACACTCACCCAACCCCCTACACACACACGCACACACACACACACACGCTCATGGAATCCTTCACGTAATCCATAGTGAGCAGTGTGTGGTGTAAATGTGTGATTATTCAGAAGCAGAGGACACGGAGGAGGACGAGACGTGTAATGGCCGCCGTCCTGCAGAATGGAGGAGCAGAGCGTTCGTCTTCCTCGCCGCATGTCTTCCTTCTCCTCTTCCTCACTGTCTTCCACCTCACAGCTACACACCACACTGTTTCAACCAAAGCCCAAAACTCTGCCTTGGGCTTTAATTATGTTCAATTTGCTAAGCCAAGCCTGAAAACATTCAGAGGATACAAAGCTGTGACCTATTTATTACTGCAGCGACAGCGTTAAGAGCCGCTCACATCAGCGCTCCAGAGTCCGGTCATAACGGCCTTCTCCTGCTCCACACTACAACATGGAGCCTTCTGCTGCAAAAAAAATCCACCACGTCAATAATATATAACAAAAAATATCGAAAATAAAGGAAAATAAAATAAAGGAACGTTAATAATAATGTATTAAATTTTAAATCGTTCTGATTTACTTTTGTCTGACCTCAAGGAAATAAATAATACATAATAAAAAAATAAAACAATTAATTATTATTGTTATTAATGGTAATAAAAATCTTAAAAAATATGATCAAATATAAATGATTAAATAATTATAGATTAAATTGTAGGTATTAAAAAATATATCATTTTCTATATATTTAATTACATTTTGAAATGCCATTTTGTCTGGATTTGTGATTGTGGTTTTATTATTTATAATAATACAGTAATAAATGCAGTTATAATTATACATATTTCTATTTTACCAATGCACAATATAACATATAATAGTAACATATTATATAATACAGTTTTCAATCCTAGAACTAATCTGTCATTACTAACACTATTATGGCTGTAATTATTAAGCTAAAAAATTGTTCTAAATAATTAATGAATAATGGATCGTTAAGACTGAGGTGAAAATAACAAATCGTTAAAATATGATAAATCTGTGTTTAAATATTGAAATTCGAATGCAAATTGACTGAGTTAAAAAAAAATCATGACAACTCTGAGCTCAATTAACAGAATATGGTGCTTTATATAAATATAAATATAGATTTGAGTGAAAGTCGTGGATCGTCTGCCGTCAGATTTCAGGGTTGATTTTGTCTCCATGTGTTCGGCAGAGCTTCTTTGTGTGGACGTGGAGGGAAGAGCATGAATGATTTATGGGCCAAACGGAGCGATTCCCTCTCGCTGCAAACCCCCTGCACCTCCCTGCCGCACACACACACACACACACACACACACACACACACACACTCCTGTACCTCCTGTATGGAAATGAGCCGACACGCCGCTACCAGCTACACGACTAACTCTCTTTGTGACAATAAAACAAAATGGCCTCCGTCTCCGGCCTGAGAGAGATGCGAGTCGATTTTGTTTTATTTTCCGCTTTCTTTGTACACGAGCGTGATCTGGGAATGATGGATGTACATCCTGTGCCTTTCACGTGAATAAGACGTGTTGCAAATATTAGCTTTCGTCTCACAGAGACGTGATCATCTCATAACGCAGGATCAGTGGAAGAAAATAACGGTGTTGAAATATCGTCGTGCTTCATCGTTTCATCCTAACGGCCCGCGTTCATCACTGAAACGGTGTTTAGTATCAGGATTCTGATTCATCATACGGTGTTTTTGGCTTCTGCATTGAATTGTATTTAACATTTACAGCTTATACGTGTGTGTGTGTGCAATAAACGTGTACTTTTTTCTTTTCTTCCCCTGCCGTTCATGATGGGCTTGTGTGCCGGTGTGTGGCGTTTGTGTAGGAGTACGAGAACATGAGCGCTTCAGCTTCGGATGCCTGCTGTTCAAGCTGCGATAAAATCAATCTCGATTCTGTGACATGAAATCAGCGCTTGTGCTTTCAGAGTTTTTTAAATACTTTCATATATATATATATAAGGTCTAAACTTATGCAGATTAAAAAAGAAAACATTAAACTGGGTCAAAACCTCAAAAGTCATATTTTTGTATTCCTGTATTTTCTAATAGGACCTTAGATTATAACCAACACACTCTTTCAGAAGATGGATTAAACACCCAAATAGAAATGTAGGAGTTATAGATAAATTATACAAAATTGTAAACTGTTATGTGACTTTCACCCGTCTTTACAGACTCTGAGCCAAAACACCCTGAGTGTCGTGGAGTTATGGGAAAATAATCATGGACGACGCGGAGTTATGAAGCAGAGGCACTTTATTTTTCTCAGATGAACTGGTTTAGACTCATTTATAAATCCGTTTAAAGTTACATTTAATGATTTAATACAGAAAACTTTCCTGCTTTAATGATGAAACACATTTTAACTTTTTAATGTTTATTTATTTCATTCATCCGATTCAGTTCTCTTTGTATGGTGCTTTTAACTGTGGACGTCATCAGGAAGCAGCTTTAAATATATATATATATATATATATATATATATATATATATATATATATATATATATATATATATATATATATAAATTTAGTTGTGTTGGGTCAGAGGTTGTGTATGGAATAGGGTTGTGTTGGGAATGGGGTTGTGTTTTTTTTAAGGGTTGTGTTGGTCCTCAGGTTGTGTCTGTGTCATGTTGGGTTTCAGATAGTGTTGGGGCTGAGGTTGTGTTTGCTCTTGTGTTGTGTTGCGTCTCGGGTGGTGTTGGGTCTGGGGTTGTGTTTGGTCTTGTGTTGTGTTGCATCTGAGGTTGTGTTTAGACTTGTGCTGTATTGGGTGTCAGGTGGTGTTGGGTCTTGGGTTGTGTTTGGTCTTGTGTTGGGTTGGGTTTCAGGTGGTTTTAAGCCTTGTGCTGTGTTGGGTGTCAGGTGGTGTTGGGTCTGGGGTTGTGTTTGGTCTTGTGTTGTGTTTGGTCTCAAGTCTTGTTGGATCTGGTGTTGTGTTTGGTCTTGTGTTGTGTTTGGTACTGTGTTGTGTTGGGTCTCAGGTGGTGTTTGGTCTTGTGTTGTGTTTGGTACTGTGTTGTGTTGGTTCTCAGAAGGTGTTGGGACTGGAGTTATGTTTGGTCTTGTGTTGTGTTGGGTCTCGGTTGGATCTGGGGTTGTGTTCTGACTTGTGTTGTGTTTGGTCTCAAGTCTTGTTGGATCTGGGGTTGTGTTTGGTCTTGTGTTGTGTTTGGTACTGTGTTGTGTTGGGTCTCAGGTGGTGTTTGGTCTTGTGTTGTGTTTGGTACTGTGTTGTGTTGGGTCTCAGGTGGTGTTGGGTCTGGGGTTGTGTTTGGTCTTGTGTTGTGTTGGGTCTCAGGTGGTGTTGGGCCTCTGGTGAGAAGCTTCATGCCACATGGACCCACCTGACCTCCAAACCGGAGTATGGTCAAGGTCTAAAATCTTCTATAAAAGTCTTTCTCTCTTCACAAAAAAAAAAAAAAACAGTCTCAATATTATTAAAGGCTTGTCCCGACTCGGGACTTTGTCCTCTTCACACTGCTTGTTTTCACATCCTGCATCTGCACCCAGGCAGCGAAGTCATTAGCGGTGAGTTGGAGCTGGGCACATGATAGCAGATGATAGCTCAGTATTGATTCACTGATGGCCATGCTCTTGATTGTTTTGGGCGAGAACATGTCACAGCAGCTTGACAAAGAGTGCTTTCAAAACACCTCCACGCAATGTAGCGTATTTAAACCCCATTGTTGTGTGGCGCAGAGACCCGGTGCATTACTAACGCAATTTGAGCGGCTAGCGCAATTGCGTGGAAGAAGCCATGACTACTTTTGTAGGAAGGGTAAAGCTTTTAAACTGTCATCTGCACCGCTTCTTATCCCGGGGAGAAACCTTTTAGCAAACGGCTCGCCGGTGGCCTCCTACAAAACGATTTGACTGTGTGACAGCTTATTATCTTCAATCTTTAATAAAGCGTCAACTCACTTAACAGATACGACTGGGAAGGAAATGAAGGAAATAACACCACGATTTAACGTCAGGTGTTTTTTTTTGTGTGTGTGTGTGACTCTGAACTCTGAACACAACTTTGAAGCCTCTGTACACGTCTCGGCGTATTTCAGGCCACTTTTATGTGTCTGAACTAAAAAATAAAGTCAATTTCATGAGTTTTCCCAATGAAGCTTCACAGAAATTCGCTTTAATTTCTCGGGAAAAAAAAATGTGCGTTGATCTTCTCATCCTAGAGCACGACAGCAAATATATGAATAATGCATCGGCAGCCGCGGGCTATAGATTGAGTGTGAATATTCATTAATTTGTTTGCCTTTTGGGATGTAATGCATATTCAAACAGAGGCATGTTTGGATCCCTGTTTGCCGACTTGGCCGGCTCGCGCCAGAAATTAATAAATACCCCAAGCTTTCCGTTCTGCTTAAGTAATGGCACCCGTCCATGCCTCTTGTCTAAGCTTGTTGAGTTTGTGAACATCATGCTGACTCGGCCAGGGCGTAAACGGTTTAAACTCAGCTTACCCGCTTCACAGATGTGACCCCACCTCGCTCTTCTAATAGGTGGAAATCCTATTATTGGCCTGACGGGACGAAGCAGGCCTTGGGCTGCAAGGATCAGGACTAATAAGTCTCAAAATAGTCGCACAGCTCCAAATCAGTGAACTGAGGCCGGCATAATGAGTCTGTGAAGATCGCCTGAGTGTGTGCGCAGAAGAAGAAAAAAAATGAAGAAGACCCTAAACAACAGGGTTAAAGCAGACATCTTTCTAAAACGGTGCGATATAATCAGCACAGAGCAAGACATGCCGAAGCTGCTAACAAGAACCTCCTAGCAAGCTGGGAGAATGAGAGAGAGAGAGAGAGAGAGAGAGAGAGAGAGAGAGAGAGAGAGAGAGAGAGAGAGAGAGAGAGAGAGGGAATAAATTATTAAATGTGTAGCTGCTGATTTGCAGAGATGACTGTTTTTGTAGTGTGTCTTCACTGAACAGAGTTTTTGGATGAAACAAGAATTATTTTATCAGCCAAACAGACTGTGTGTTATTACTGTGTGTTATTACTGTGTGTTATTACTGTGTTATTACTGTCCCAGGTTTGTGAACTCACAGCTCGCTGGATTGAAGAGAATTTAAGCTCAAATGTAAAGCTCGGGTTAAAGTGTGAATTCTGTGAGGTTCTGAACGAGGCTGAATCTAAGCAGTACAGTGCAGGTACAAATATGTGCCTTTGCAGGACTCATGGATAACATCATCCATCAGGAAGGAAATAAAATGTAAAGAAACAGCACACACTTCCTTTACCTTTAAGTTTAATTCTTTTTTTCCTATCCAGTGGCCCAAAAAATAAATAAAAAAACAGTTTGCTCCTGTTGTGTTGTGTCCATGTTGATCACTGAATGTCTTCGTCATGCCGCGCTCCACAC
>NC_062542.1:15744427-15751927 GCF_022655615.1 Tachysurus fulvidraco | reverse complement strand
TGTAATTTGCTTAGCCCCAAAAATACGCCAAGAGCCAGGCGTCGTTTTATTGCTTCTGCGTTCTCCTGCTCCGATTCCCGAGCCCCGGTGAAATAAAAGTCTCAATCGAGTGTCAGACTTAAGACAAAAAGACACTGGAGATCGACGGCAGGTTCAGAGTTAAAAATGTGATGGCTAGTTTTTCTATTTTCATTTTTAACCTATTCACTTTATTATAGTTTGTGTTTTAATTACTGACAAATGATTCTTAGGTACATATCTGGATTTCTGGCCTCTCATCAAATCACTAAATCCCAGATCAGCTCGGATTAGTTTTACATGAAGACATAGAGTGATGTAATTTACTGAAATATTGCTGGGATTTTAGTCAGTAAAGTCTAGAAGGACCACCAGGAGATGTTCTGAATATCTTCAGAGGCTTGTGACATTAAAACTAGGTCCATTAGCAAGCTAGAATTAGCAAACACTTTGTATACCGTTGTGTACACAAGTAGCCACAGTTATTAACAAGCCAGCTAACATTAATATGCTATCATACTGTGTACACTAGAAGTACACTAACCCTAGTTTTTAGCAAACTAACAAACTGCAGGTTAAATATTACATTGTCTGCACCTTGATCGCTAGCAAGCTAACCAACAGGAAGCTAACTGTTATACTTTATACACCAGTAGCCTAGATGGCTAGGAAGCTGACCAACAGCCAGTTAACCTTCATATTGTATACACCAATAGCCACAAGCTTGCTGGCAAGCTAACAAACATTAGGCTAAATATTATACACGAATGTATTATACATGAGATCACTAGCAAGCTAACCAACAAAGATCTAACCTATACACCCTAATAGCTAAGATCATTAGAAAGGTAATTTTTATACTGCTAACTGTAGACACCAGTAGCCACCGAGTTGGCTAGCAAGCTAACCATTATGCTTATGTATTACCAGATTGCAATGAAGCTATCAAACAGCTATCAAACCTATACCAATAGCCAAGATCGCTAGCAAGCTGACCCACAGAAAGCTAACTGTTATACTGTATGTATATTTATAATATATATAAAGGGATGTGGTAGCTCAGTGGCTAAGGTGTTGGGTTACTGATCGGAAGGTTATGGGTTCGAACCCCTGGTCCACCAAGCTGCCACTGCTGGGCCCCTGAGCAAGGCCCTTAACCCTCAGTTGCTCAGTTGTAAGTCACTCTGGATAAGGGTGTCTGCTAAATGCCGTAAATGTAAATGTAATGTAAATGTATACAACAGTAGCCACCAAGTTCGCTAGCAAGCTAATCATAATGCTCATGTACCATTAGCATAGATCTCTAGCAGGTTAAACCACAGCAAGCTAACTGTTACACGGTAGACACAAGTAGCCAAAAAGTTAACTATATTGGGTACTAGCTAGCGAGCTAATAAACACTAAACTCACTACTAAAATTTGTATATTATTTAGCAAGAGCTCTGGCAAGCTAGGTAACAGGATGCTGCTATACTGTACAGTGAAAGCCAGTACAACAGTAGCCATGTTGGTTAGCTAACTGCAGGCTAACAGCAAGCAACCTACTAAGCAATTCAATTAAAACTCAAAGTTATTTTTTAGCCGTTTAACATCTGACATGAAATGATAAATCAGGGGAATTTTCACATTTCACTAAGCCATTGAAGCAAGTTTCATCATTCAGCCACAATTTTATAATTATCAGTGTTTAGAAATGAATTTTTAGGACTTTTATTCAGCAAAGTGATCTGCCTCTGGTCACTGATGGCAAATGAATTAAAATAACAATCCACTCTTTTGTTGATAAATGCAGGGTCGTCCATTTTAAAGGAGTCTATTTGCGCCTAATTCTCCAGGGTCTAATTTAATCACTGAATTGCTTTGCCCTTTGTTTCTGATGTTTGTTATATTACTCTGTTGCCTGTCTGCATTGGATTTCCAATGCAAATGTGGTATTAAACTAGTTCAGTCTAAAGAGAACCTAATACATCATAATCTGCTTTTCTAGGACTGGATCAGATTTTCAGCCAAATCAGAACGAATCAGAGGGACGACGCAAAGGTCAGAAAGTGAGAGCTTTGAATGTATTAATCTTGCGTCAATGTCACGCTGCTGGAGGAGGGGTAATGGGTCTGAGTGGGGATGTTTTTACACAAAGAGGGGATTACTCCTGAGAGCGAGCCGAATGAATATTAAAACACACGCAGACTGCAAGTGTCCCAATTCTTATTTTTGTAATATTCTAATTAATGAGTATTATTTATTACATTTCCCAGTCCTGACAAGGGAACCGAATGGAAAGTGACACGACGTGAACCTGAAATCGAATCAAAAATATCGGACACGAGGTTTAAGTCGTGTGTGATGAGAGTGAGTCTGAAATCTGTGCTGTGTTGAATGTCGTAGCACTTCGTGGGGAGATCATGGAGAGGTGATGTGGATGGTGTTATGATTTAAAGAGATTGTGTGAAGGGCAGGTTCCTGCAGGTGAGAGAGAGAGAGAGAGAGAGAGAGAGAGAGAGAGAGAGAGAGAGAGAGAGAGAGACGTGGGGGAAGCTGATGTGTGCAGGAGCAGAGCCTGGATCGGCAGGGCGACTTTTCGTTGCTGCCTGTCAGAGCCGTGCCTCAGCAGGCTGTCAATCCCAACACCAACCGGAGAAAATGGAATACATTTCATCCCTGGCCTCCTGCAGGTCACCACTGACAAGCCTGTTCTTCAATTACCAAGGTTCACTGCTCTTACCACACACACACACACACACACACACATTCAACTCATAACTCACTCATACACTGCAGTGTAGAGTGACATTGTATGGTTATGCAGGGAGAGAAAATGTATTACATGCTAACACAACATACAGTACTACACTACACTATACTCTACACTGTAACATGCTAAATACCACACTATATACTTAGTACTAGTAGTAATATACTATGTACTACACTATATACACTATCAGACTATACAGTATACTTCACTATCCCACACACAACAATCCTATATACAATACTGCACTGTATTATACTACATACTACACAATTCTAGTCTATATACAAAATCCCACACACTATACTGTACATTATATACTACATACCATAATAAATACTTTATTTAATACTGTAATATAAACTGTATACTACACACAACACTCCTGTATATACACACTACGCAGCACTGTAATGCACCATACTGTACACTCCATACCACACAATATACTACACTACACTTTACTATATGTTATATTATACTCCACAGTGTATACGATAGTAAGTACTCTGTAGACTGTAATATAGCCTATGTGCTATGTAGTACACTGAATATACAATATCATATTTATATGTACTTCTTACCAAGCGATACACAATACTACATACAGTATATAGTACACTATATAGGTTTTTCTGCTGGCAAATCACTAATTTCATCCCGAACACAAATTCATATTTTTATTATGTTTTAGCTTGAACTAACTTTATAAACCAAGGGGGGCATGGTGGCTTAGTGGTTAGCACGTTTGCCTCACACCTCCAGGGTTGGGGGTTTGATTCCTGCCTCCGCCTTGTGTGTGGGGAGTTTGCATGTTCTCCCCGTGCCTCCGGGTTTCCTCCAGGTACTCCGGTTTCCTCCCCCAGTCCAAAGACATGCATGGTAGGTTGATTGGCATCTCTGGAAAATTGTGTGTGAGTGAATGACACCTGAGATGTTCGGATAAGCGGTAGAAAATGAATGAATAACTTTATAAACCCAGAGTGTGGCATGTTTGGTGTTAAAGGAAATAAATAAATAAATAAATAAATAAATAAATAAATAAATAAATAAGGATATATCTAATATATAGATTAAATATATTAGACTGGTGAATGAGTGACACATCTATTGCATAAAAATAATAATTTAATAATTGATTTTTTTTTTTCCATCAAAATCCATACGTTAAGTAAAGATGCACACACAAAAAAAGTTTTCAATCAATATCAGAATCTGTTTATTATCACCAGAATCACATTTCCCTTAATGTGAACACCATCAAGCTCAGATACAGATCCCACTAACGATGCCTTATATACATAAATGATTGTGATGCTATTAGCAGTAAGAGCTGCATGTTACAACCGCGTTCCTAGCAGAATCGACACACGGCTAAACAACAGAATAGATCGGGTAAAAGTCAATACTGTGGCAGATTCAGCAGCCGGAGCTTCGCTTCCTGACTCGGGTCAGCAACAGATATAAATGTGCTGGCCTTTTTATTCTCAGCTATTTACTCGTTCCAGTTTTTTTTTAGACACAAACAGCTCGTTGTTTCATCATTTTGAGTAATGACTGTCAGTTCTCTATTCAAACTTGGAGCTTAAAAAATGCAGATGGTACGAAGGAACAGAAACGAGTTGTGGGTTATTGCGATGCAAGCGGGTGTCTCATTTTCAGTGCTGATATTGTGTAATATCCCCTGAGCACGAATATCCTATTTTGGGAGTTATTTTCCAGGCTGACTGAGTTACCCTGCGTCCCAGAAGACGAGCCTGTTGGTACCGGTTATCATCAATCTGGTTCATCATGGAGACATCTTGTAAATGTTTGTTTATAGATGTCATTCTAAGCTGTGGCTATGACATGGGATTTGATCTTATAGACATCCTTGTTAAAGTAAGAAAAAGTCCAAAGGTGTTACAGAGACATGGGATGGAATAGAGAAGCGCTAGTTTGCCGTTAGCACCGAGGCGGCGCTGTACCGTCCCACGTGCCGACTTTACCGGTACTGTGAGCCGTGAATGCCTGAATGCCAACACATAATATCTTATTATAAGTTTGATTGTTCGAGCTGTTTATGTCAGCGTTCGTTCTCCTGACAGCTGCGCTCTCTCTGTACAAGTTCAAGCTGCACTTTATAAAAGACTTTTCTCAGTTCTAGTTTTCAACAACAAACAACTTTGCACTTAGGTTCCATCGCGTGACCTGAAAGTCTCTCGTTTGAGATTCCGTGAACAATAAAGCTGATGTGCTTTCACCGTTTAAATGACGTGACCGGTGGAGAAGGTTAGATGCATGTAGGATGTCTATTTATATAGCATAAGGTCGTTCATTACTGATAGCAACAGTCAAAACATAAATAAATAAAAAACCCACACATATAGAAGATGATTCAGTACTAGAAATGAAAATAAACATAAGGTTGTGTTACTATATTGTTTATTGATATTAAACTTGGGCAGAATTTCCAAGATTCACCTTATGTCACAATTTATCTAGAGTGATTTACATAATATTATACAACTGAGCCTTGGCAGCTGGGCCCCTGAGCAAGGCCCCTGAGCAAGGCCCTTAACACCAAAATGGTGGACCTGAGATTCAAACTCATGACCTTCTGACCTTCATAACAGGAACCGACTTGTCTTGTAGATGTTTTATAAACACGCATCACCGCAGAAATCCGCTCGTATATTGCTGTTCTTATATAAAAGTAGCTCCGCCCACTAGCGAGGGATCAGAGTGACAGAAGGCTCAGCGTTCTTCAGTTTGTCTCTCCGTGGACGCTGACGATTTCCACATAGAAGTGTTACCAGAGCCCTGAATTACCCCATGAATCCCTGAAGAACCTTGTAAGAACCCTTTTTTATCAGAGACCAGTATGTGATCTTCAGAATACTGCAAGGTTTAGTATAATAAGACAGAGATCCTCTAACTGTAGGACAGAATTACAGCACAGGGACACGAGTGAGGAGAGATGTAGATGTAGATGTAGATGTAGATGTAGAGATGTTTTTCCCCCCATCCGATTTTAACTGACACTCCCTGGAAGCTCCGCCCATTTATTTCTAGTGAACAATTTACATGGTAATATTTTGTCTCATGGTCGTTCATGGTCCCCGAAAGGAACTCTCTGGAAGCTCCGCCCACTTTACTCCTAGTAACCAAATTCACAATAGTAATAGTTTGGCTCATGACCACGGTATTTAAACGAAAGTCTCTGGAAGCTCCACCCCTTTTTTTCCTAGTAACCAATTCACCTTAGTAATGTTTCAATGCACTGATGTAAAGACACACTGATGTTTTGAATTCAGGTGAAATAATTAAACACGTGTTCAATAAAGCGTGTGTTAAAGCTAACTCTTTACGTCATTACATAAAGACCAAATCCAAAAAGGGACTTTTAGAGATGGTTAAAGCTCAACATTTTATACCAATCCATACTGTCTTGTCTCCTATAGGCAGTTCTCTGCCAGCATTATGACATCACTGATTTCTTTAAATTTGAAAACAATTTTACTTAAAAAAATCAAATTTGTCTGCCTCATGGGGGGCACGGTGGCTTAGCGGTTAGCACGTTCGCCTCACACCTCCAGGGTTGGGGGTTCAATTCCCACTTCCGCCTTGTGTGTGTGGAGTTTGCACATTCTCATGCATGTGCATGATTGGCATCTCTGGAAAATTGTCTGTAGTGTGTGAGTGTGTGAGTGAATGAGAGTGTGTGTGTGTGTGTGCCCTGTGATGGGTTGGCACTCCGTCCAGGGTGTATCCTGCGTCGATGCCCGATGACGGCTGAGATAGGCACAGACTCCCCGTGACCCGAGAAGTTCGGATAAGCGGTAGGAAATGAGTGAGTGAGAGTGTCTGCCTCATGCCACCTCTCTCTCCCTCTCTCTCTCTCTCTCTCTCGCTCTCCCTTTCAATTATTGTAGCTTTCAATGCAAATAAGGATTGTATTTTTCTTATTACGTCCACTTTGGGGCTCTGCAGCTTCCCGGCTCTGAGCGAGCGAGATGCTTTGCTGCTAATGTGGCACGCAGGACTTTTAGAAAAGCTTTGACAATACAGCAACGCAGACACGAGTGGAGCCATCAGAACCCCTGAACGTCACCGTGGCTCACTTAATGCAGGCTGAAGGATCCAGGTCAGTCCACAAAGCTCCGGCTCTGAACTTCACTTAAAGCCTTTACGCAACGGGATCATCGGAAAACCGTCTCGGAAAGTCGCAGCCCACACACGCCATGTTCAGGCGGAAAAAATTGTCAGGCCAAATTACGTTTTGTGCAAATCGTCATGCTAGAATGATTTCGATTATCCTTTTGATGGATTTTTTTTTTTAAATCAGGCAAATATTAGCACTGCTGGCTTTTAGTCTTCTGCGATTCACACGCAGAGAAGTATTTTGTAGGTAAAGCTCAGATTTTAATATTGGAATATAAAAAGCCATGTAGAAAAAATAAATATCTAAAAATCTATTATACAGAATTCAACAGATAATTATGAAATAATGACAAATAACACTTTGTTAAAATATGTAGATAATAAATAAAACATCTCATAATAATTGTAGCATGACGTCATTGCGTTAAATGATTTATTAAATAATTCGTACTAAACAAAAGTAAACGACAAACTCCCGTCATCTCAAAGCGCTAAAACTAGCGAGTCATTTAAAGTGCAAGTCTCGATTGTAGATTCGTCCTAGTTTCAGTTGTCTACTTAACTGAAGATAAACCTGTAAAAGAAAG
>NC_062542.1:15726927-15729427 GCF_022655615.1 Tachysurus fulvidraco | reverse complement strand
CTACCATGCATGTCTTTGGACCGGGGGAGGAAACCGGAGTACCCGGAGGAAACCCCCGAGGCACGGGGAGAACATGCAAACTCCACACACACAAGGCGAAGGTGGGAATCGAACCCCCGACCCTGGAGGTGTGAGGCGAACGTGCTAACCACTAAGCCACCGTGTTCCCCTTATGACAGGGTTCAAATATATAAATAATTCCTGTTTTATTAGAATCAAATAATGTTACGTGTTTACGTCAGTTGTCATGATGGTGTTTCTTATGTAGCTGTTATGTAGCTTAACGAGCACCGTCCCAATCCCGAACGCTCGACTTACAGTAATGGCCTTAAATTAAACACACACATCTACATTTCTGCTCTTTCATGCTTAAACCATACCGGAGACACGAGAAGGTGCCGATTTATCGAAATAATTCGGTCAGAGAATTTCTAATAGTGCTCACATTTTGTACTTAAACATATGGTGAGAGAATCTGTCGCTAACAATACCGATGAATAATCAGCTTCTGCGGACTCTCCAGATTTCCAAATGTTCGTTGGCGGCCCACGAAGAAGTCAATAATCCTGCAATTACTGAACAAAATGTTTCACTCACCATCTGGGCGTGAAATTGTTTGGAATTTAAAACAGCCCGCTTGGAATTGATATGGATTTGTGGGTAATTAAAGGGAGAAGATGCCAAAATGATGATTTTATAGCACAGTTCTAAAATAAGAGTCATTTAGCTGCGTACCTGAGAACACTGATGCATGAAGAGAGAGAAATGCATAAGGAATAACACACAACAAGGTGCGCTGGTAGAGAAAAACAATCAACGACCAGCAACCGGTCGGTTTTGTTCCCTTTTATAACACAGCGGTTTTCCCTGGAAATTTTTTGGAACGCGTATCGGGTTTTGTCCGTTCGTGGTTTCCTTTAACGCTGTGGAAAGCTACTTCCTGTTGTCACTTACACTATAGCAGCTGTAAACAGTTCCTGTCGAGTGTAAACAGATACCAGATCTTTTATAAGGACACTTAGGCTGCTTTCACATCTATAGTTCGGTTCATTTGGTTCGGACCAAAAGCAAAAAAATGACCCGTTGTAGCTTTTTATCAGTTTTGGTTCCTTTTCACACCACACCGATCGTTCTGTTCCGCACCAGTTGAAACGAAACAAAATGCAGTCATGTGATAACATCCACATCACTCATTGGCCACACGTCTTTGAGCGTATTTCCTAAACCGCTTCTCGATCGGTTAGAATAAACGTGCGGGAAATTCCGCCGAAACTCCGGAAGTAAACAAAAAGAGGAAAATACAGCATACAGTACACCACGGAGAGACGACCGCACGCTGCGATTATGTTCGTGGCTGTAATCTACTACATCGCTTGTATACAGCGTTCTATGCAAAGTCTTAATTTTCAGAATGAAGCGCGGATGCGGCTTGAAAATATCATTCTAATGCACTGCAAACGGCGAAGACGCATCACGAGACACTTCAGGAGGTGGCGAGCGTTACTTTTGCGAAACTGTGACGTTCTCATCTTCCGAAAAAATTGCCGACGACCCACTACGGCAGCTGGTTTAGTCCAAAATGCACAATACTTTTTGCAGTCAGGTCTATTCGATCTCGGACCGTGTTCTCACCACGAACGAACCGTACCAGAGTTCGTTTGAAAGCGTACCGAGACCACCTCTTTAAGGAGGTCTCGGTACGCTCGTTTGGTCCGCTTTCGGTGCGCACCAGAGTTCGCTTGCTGCGTTCTCACCTGCCCGAACGAACCGCACCAAACGAGCGATCGAACTCTGGTACGATTCAACCGAACTAAACAAGGCAGGTGTGAAAGCACCTTTAGCTTTTAAGCATACCGAGTCCCTGTTACCATAGAAACGAGAACGAGTGCATTAATAGAAATCCGGGAATTAGTGTTACAGATGAAAAAATGAAAGACTGCTATAAAAAATGCGGCTATAGAGTAGAAAATCCAGTAATTATAACCTTCTGACCGATCGGAAATCAGATCAGATGATCAGACGGCTGTGAGATTCGCTTTGAGTCGACTGACAGGGTTTTTGTAGTGAAATCCGTCTGCTCTCGATCTCTGGCTCTGGCCCCGTGTCATGGTCAGGTGACCTCATCACACAGGCCAGATGTTTAGTATTCACCATCTTTTGCATCTCTGACAGAAAACGCTGACCCGAGCCGTCCGAAGCAAGCACGGACCGCTGACTCGACACTTCACCGCCTCGGGAATTTAAAAGAGGCGAGTGAGAGGCGATGTCGCTGTAGGACAGAAGGATACTGATTAGAAATAGAGTTCAAATAATTTACACTACAGGAATCTCAAACCTGATTGGTCAGAAGGTGTGTATTAAGTTTGTGTAACAGCACAAAGCCTGGTTCATATCAATGCCGTCGATGAAGACGTTCTTGTTTCACGAGGTGTGGGACAGACATAAAAAGAACAAACAGATAATAAAGAGAATTGTATTTTTTTTTAACTCGTCTCTTACG
>NC_062542.1:15716927-15719427 GCF_022655615.1 Tachysurus fulvidraco | reverse complement strand
TCTTCCTCCTCCTTCTCCTTTCCTCCTCTTACTATTAGTCTCACTACTCCTAATACTTTGACGAATTGCACTACTAGTACTACTACTGCTCTTCATCCTCCTCCTCCTTCTACTATTAGTCTTACAAATACTACCATGTCTCCTCCTCTTCCTCCTCCTCCTTTCCCTACCTCTACTACAAGTACTACCTACTACTGCTGCTGTTATTCCTCCTTCTTCTGCTCCTCATCCCCCTTTTCCTCTTCCTAATACTATTACAATTAGTCTTTACTACTTCTGCTGCTTTTACTACTAGAAATACTACATTCTACTAGTTATCCGCCTCCTCCTCTTCCTCCTCCTCCTCCTACTACTACGACTACTACTACTACTACTACTACTACTGCTTCTGCTGCTACTCTTCCTCCTTCTCCTCCTTCTCCTCCACTACTACTGCTGTACTCTTCTTCCTCATCATCCCCCTCTTCCTCCTTCTCTTACTTCTACTATAAGTCTTACTTCTCCTACTACTTTAGACTATCACTACTACTTCTCTTCCTCCTCTTCGTCGTCCTCCTGCCACTATTAGCACTATTACTAATACTGCTCTTCCTCTTCTTCGTCCTCCTCCTGCCTCTATTAGCACTACTACTAATCCTGCTCTTCCTCCTCTTCGTCCTCCTCCTGCCTCTATTAACACTACTACTAATACTGCTCTTCCTCCTCTTCGTCCTCCTCCTGCCGCTATTAACACTACTACTAATCCTGCTCTTCCTCCTCTTCGTCCTCCTCCTGCCTCTATTAGCACTACTACTAATCCTGCTCTTCCTCCTCTTCGTCCTCCTCCTGCCTCTATTAGCACTACTACTAATACTGCTCTTCCTCCTCTTCGTCCTCCTCCTGCCGCTATTAACACTACTACTAATCCTGCTCTTCCTCCTCTTCGTCCTCCTCCTGCCTCTATTAGCACTACTACTAATCCTGCTCTTCCTCCTCTTCGTCCTCCTCCTGCCTCTATTAGCACTACTACTAATACTGCTCTTCCTCCTCTTCGTCCTCCTCCTGCCGCTATTAACACTACTACTAATCCTGCTCTTCCTCCTCTTCGTCCTCCTCCTGCCTCTATTAGCACTACTACTAATACTGCTCTTCCTCCTCTTCATCCTCCTCCTGCCACTATTAGCACTACTACTAATACTGCTCTTCCTCCTCTTCATCCTCCTCCTGCCACTATTAACACTACTACTAATACTGCTCTTCCTCCTCTTCGTCCTCCTCCTGCCCCTATTAACACTACTACTGATATTGCTCTTCCTCTTCCATGCTCTTAACAGCATGTTGGTGATTATTTATCTGTCAACGTTGTGACCCCAAGTGTTTTATTCCTTCGAATAACCAAGGACCAGTCAAGTCCCCGCGGTGAGTGTGTAGCCGCAGGCCGCGTGTTAAAGCGCTCACAGCTGAAACTAGTCAGCAAATTGACCTTCTGAATATAGAGAGCAGATCTGACGGCGATCTGAACTCTTCAGCGGCTCCTTTGTGAGGATGTCAGGAGCGCACGAGACGCCCAGTGCCTCATTTTTAAGGTCAGCGCCGAGGGTCGTCCTCTCAACCTCACACTTTCTTTATCGTTAATCACAGCAATTACTCCACAGAGTCGCTCTGTTTGTTTGCTGGGCGTCGGTCGTATTAGAGTGTTTGTTTGTTTGCTTTGCTTCCTGCTGTGAGCTCCGTGTGGAGACAGAGGGACAGAGAGCACGAGCATCGAATGCTGAAGTCCACACACACACACACACACACACACACATACTCTCTCTCTCTCTCTCTCTCTCTATCTCTCTCTGTGTGTACTATATTCTTTGTAGGAAAAAAAACAGCTAAAGAGGACGTGAAGACGAGGCGACACTAAAACTACAATCTTTTCAGGCTTTTGTCTTTCACGTTGCATCATATTGCGACGGACTCATTATTCCACCCACACGATAAAGTCGACATCAAAAAAACAAATAAAAATCTTGGAACAAACTAAAAAAAATATATATCCCAAGTAGATGCAGGTAATTGTTTTAAGTGTTCTGGACTGAATTTTTTTTCACATGCTGTAACTTTTATGGGGGGGGGGGACGGTGGCTTAGTGGTTAGCACGTTCGCCTCACACCTCCAGGGTCGGGGGTTCGATTCCCACCTCCGCCTCGTGTGTGTGGAGTTTGCATGTTCTCCCCGTGCCTCGGGGGTTTCCTCCGGGTACTCCGGTTTCCTCCCCCGGTCCAAAGACATGCATGGTAGGTTGATTGGCATCTATGGAAAAATTGTCCGTAGTGTGTGAGTGTGTGAGTGAATGAGAGTGTGTGTGTGCCCTGTGATGGGTTGGCACTCCGTCCAGGGTGTATCCTGCCTCGATGCCCGATGACGCCTGAGATAGGATAAGCGGATAAGCGGTAGAAAATGAATGAATGAATGAATGAATGAATGAATGAATGAATGAATGAATGAATGTAACTTTTATTTTTCTATTTATTTG
>NC_062542.1:15696927-15706927 GCF_022655615.1 Tachysurus fulvidraco | reverse complement strand
GCTGCCGTGTTGATAGTCTTAAGTGAATCAAGTTGTAAGGATGAGAAGTGAAAAATGAATCATTTGTAAAAATCACATCTGAAAATAAAGCAATAATGTATAAGAATCAAATCTGAAAATAAACGAATCATTTGTAAGAATCACACCTGAAAATAAATGAATCCTTTGTAAGAGTCACACCTGAAAATAAATGAATCATTTGTAAGAGTCACACCTGAAAATAAATGAATCATTTGTAAGAATCACACCTGAAAATAAATGAATCATTTGTAAGAATCACACCTGAAAATAAATGAACCATACGTAAGAGTCACATGAAAATAAATGAATCATATGTAAGAACATATCTAAAAATAAATGAACCATACAAAAAATCACTTCTGAAAATAAATGAATCATACGTATGAATCGCATGTTAAAAGAATCAAATCTTAGATTCACATCTGAAAATCAATTAATCATGTTTTACAATTGCATGTGAAAAGAAATTATTCATATGCACAGTAGGTATCAGGAAAAATGGACCACACTTGAATCACGAGTTATAATCATATGCAAAGAAAATGAAGAGTGTAAGAATCAAATAAAAAAATGGATCATTTGTTAGAATAGGATGATAAAAGAGAAGAATCAGATGTGACAATAAAATGAATCATGTGTAAGAATCAGATGTGACAATAAATGAATCATGTGTAAGAATCAGATGTGACAATAAAATGAATCATGTGTAAGAATCAGATGTGACAATAAAATGAATCATGTGTAAGAATCAGATCTGACAATAAATGAATCATGTGTAAGAATCAGATGTGACAATAAAATGAATCATGTGTAAGAATCAGATCTGACAATAAATGAATCATGTGTAAGAATCAGATGTGACAATAAATGAATCATGTGTAAGAATCAGATGTGACAGTAAATGAATCATGTGTAAGAATCAGATCTGACAATAAATGAATCATGTGTAAGAATCAGATGTGACAATAAATGAATCATGTGTAAGAATCAGATGTGACAATAAAATGAATCATGTGTAAGAATCAGATCTGACAATAAATGAATCATGTGTAAGAATCAGATGTGACAATAAATGAATCATGTGTAAGAATCAGATGTGACAATAAAATGAATCATGTGTAAGAATCAGATGTGACAATAAAATGAATCATGTGTAAGAATCAGATCTGACAATAAATGAATCATGTGTAAGAATCAGATGTGACAATAAAATGAATCATGTGTAAGAATCAGATCTGACAATAAATGAATCATGTGTAAGAATCAGATGTGACAATAAATGAATCATGTGTAAGAATCAGATGTGACAGTAAATGAATCATGTGTAAGAATCAGATCTGACAATAAATGAATCATGTGTAAGAATCAGATGTGACAATAAATGAATCATGTGTAAGAATCAGATGTGACAATAAAATGAATCATGTGTAAGAATCAGATCTGACAATAAATGAATCATGTGTAAGAATCAGATGTGACAATAAATGAATCATGTGTAAGAATCAGATGTGACAATAAATGAATCATGTGTAAGAATCAGATGTGACAGTAAATGAATCATGTGTAAGAATCAGATCTGACAATAAATGAATCATGTGTAAGAATCAGATGTGACAATAAATGAATCATGTGTAAGAATCAGATGTGACAATAAATGAATCATGTGTAAGAATCAGATGTGACAATAAATGAATCATGTGTAAGAATCAGATGTGACAATAAATGAATCATGTGTTGATTCAGAACCAAATGTCCAGGGTGGTGAACCGAGATCTGATTCGATACCTTCAAACACAAACGTAACCCATAGTAAAGGCTCATACAGTATATACTTCACTTCACCAGCTACATCAGTAACATTGTTCACACATCTGTTGTGTATCTCAAACATCTGGAGGATTAAAATGTCTTCCACTTTTATCTGTCTGTACTCAGTCTCTCTTTCAAAATGTTCCGATCGTCGTGACTGTTGTCATGATCCGCATCTCATATCAGAATCCCTCACACTGACAAATCTCGGAGCCCCAGACGACTCGTACTCGAAAGAGATCTTACAGTGTGTCTCAAACAGTCTAGAGTTTTAGACATGATGTTAGTTTGCTTAGTCAAATATGGACACATGGTGCTACACCGCCTCCATTATTCACACTGGAATCGTAGCACGTGGAGGCGTCACGTTCGTTTCTTTGTAAGGACGTGCACAAGGGACATGTCCAGAGAGCGCAGGATATGCATAGTGGCCATCTTGTGTATGTATATGTTCACTAGTGACGTAGCTGAGATCGAGGGCACGTCAGAGACAGAGTTCATTACAGTGATAATCGGTGGGATCAAACGTTTTTTGTTTTTTTTTGTTTTTTTTTAGATTAGGCCACGCCCACTTTGGAAATAAAATTGAATAATGGCATTGATATTTGGAGCTTTATATGGAGACCGATAGAGATACTGACCTCATTGTGTTAAATATCTACTTACCAGTGTTAAGAAGCGCACATGTCAGCATATGAGCCCAGGTCACAGCAGAAGACCTTAGATCCAGGGTGACATAAAGAGAAAGAGGAGGCAGGAGACGAGTCTGTAATCGGATCATTGACTAAAACGAGTCGAGTCGACACAATCAATAGAAACTGCGTATGCAGCAAAGAGGCTTTATTAGGCCTTAATCTGCATTAGGTATTACAGACAGGAAGTCAGACGATTGGAGCTGTGGAGAGGATTTGACGTGTTCCTCTACGTCTCTGAACGAGGCGCTGACACGTCTGACAGGAGAGCAGCTCCATCTCCGGGCTGGTGAAGCCTCATCACAGCTTGTGGGTAATGAAACATTAAATGTAAATGTCCTAGAGCTCAACTTAATCATCATTTGAGCCGAGGTTAAACTCGATTACCTTTTAGGCCATCAGAAAAGGTGCCGGTTTGAAATTCTACACTCGACCTTCGTATATTTTAAATAATATAACCGGACTGTGTAACCTAGACTGAATTATTTATCTCCTGAAGAGTCGCATCACCTCTCTAACCATGTCCATGTTTGTCTCTGGATGTCATCAACGGCCTTAAGGGAAAATCATCTACAATTTCCTATATACCTAAAGCGCAGAAAATGCTGAAAAGAATAAAAAAAAATTATTTATGTGAGAAAATTCCATGTGAAAATGAATGAATTGTGCATAATATATTCGGGAAATTAAGAAGAATCGTGCAGAAGAATCAGATGTTTTAAAAAAAATCAAATGAGAGATTAAAAAAACATGTACAAGAATCACATCTGTAAATAAGTGAATCGTGTGTAAGAATCACATCTGTAAATAAGTGAATCGTGTGTAAGAATCACATCTGTAAATAAGTGAATCGTGTGCAAGAATCGCATCTGTAAATAAGTGAATCGTGTGCAAGAATCACACCTGTAAATAAGTGAATCGTGTGCAAGAATCACATCTGTAAATAAGTGAATCGTGTGTAAGAATCACATCTGTAAATAAGTGAATCGTGTGTAAGAATCACATCTGTAAATAAGTGAATCGTGTGCAAGAATCACACCTGTAAATAAGTGAATCGTGTGCAAGAATCGCACCTGTAAATAAGTGAATCGTGTGCAAGAATCGCATCTGTAAATAAGTGAATCGTGTGCAAGAATCGCATCTGTAAATAAGTGAATCGTGTGTAAGAATCACATCTGTAAATAAGTGAATCGTGTGTAAGAATCGCATCTGTAAATAAGTGAATCGTGTGTAAGAATCACATCTGTAAATAAATGAATCGTGTGCAAGAATCACATCTGTAAATAAGTGAATCGTGTGCAAGAATCGCATCTGTAAATAAGTGAATCGTGTGTAAGAATCACATCTGTAAATAAGTGAATCGTGTGCAAGAATCACATCTGTAAATAAGTGAATCGTGTGCAAGAATCGCATCTGTAAATAAGTGAATCGTTGTGCAAGAATCACATCTGTAAATAAGTGAATCGTGTGCAAGAATCGCATCTGTAAATAAGTGAATCGTGTGTAAGAATCACATCTGTAAATAAGTGAATCGTGTGCAAGAATCACATCTGTAAATAAGTGAATCGTGTGTAAGAATCACATCTGTAAATAAGTGAATCGTGTGCAAGAATCACATCTGTAAATAAGTGAATCGTGTGCAAGAATCACATCTGTAAATAAGTGAATCGTGTGCAAGAATCGCATCTGTAAATAAGTGAATCGTGTGTAAGAATCACATCTGTAAATAAGTGAATCGTGTGCAAGAATCGCATCTGTAAATAAGTGAATCGTGTGTAAGAATCGCATCTGTAAATAAGTGAATCGTGTGTAAGAATCACATCTGTAAATAAGTGAATCGTGTGTAAGAATCACATCTGTAAATAAGTGAATCGTGTGCAAGAATCGCATCTGTAAATAAGTGAATCGTGTGCAAGAATCACATCTGTAAATAAGTGAATCGTGTGTAAGAATCACATCTGTAAATAAGTGAATCGTGTGCAAGAATCGCATCTGTAAATAAGTGAATCGTGTGTAAGAATCACATCTGTAAATAAGTGAATCGTGTGTAAGAATCACATCTGTAAATAAGTGAATCGTGTGCAAGAATCACACCTGTAAATAAGTGAATCGTGTGCAAGAATCGCACCTGTAAATAAGTGAATCGTGTGCAAGAATCGCATCTGTAAATAAGTGAATCGTGTGCAAGAATCGCATCTGTAAATAAGTGAATCGTGTGTAAGAATCACATCTGTAAATAAGTGAATCGTGTGTAAGAATCGCATCTGTAAATAAGTGAATCGTGTGTAAGAATCACATCTGTAAATAAATGAATCGTGTGCAAGAATCACATCTGTAAATAAGTGAATCGTGTGCAAGAATCGCATCTGTAAATAAGTGAATCGTGTGTAAGAATCACATCTGTAAATAAGTGAATCGTGTGCAAGAATCACATCTGTAAATAAGTGAATCGTGTGCAAGAATCGCATCTGTAAATAAGTGAATCGTGTGCAAGAATCACATCTGTAAATAAGTGAATCGTGTGCAAGAATCGCATCTGTAAATAAGTGAATCGTGT
Source organism: Tachysurus fulvidraco (assembly GCF_022655615.1). NCBI lineage: Eukaryota > Metazoa > Chordata > Actinopteri > Siluriformes > Bagridae > Tachysurus > Tachysurus fulvidraco. The sequence continues at coordinate 15,701,848 of NC_062542.1, read as the reverse complement.
GTAAGAATCACATCTGTAAATAAGTGAATCGTGTGCAAGAATCACATCTGTAAATAAGTGAATCGTGTGTAAGAATCACATCTGTAAATAAGTGAATCGTGTGCAAGAATCACATCTGTAAATAAGTGAATCGTGTGCAAGAATCACATCTGTAAATAAGTGAATCGTGTGCAAGAATCGCATCTGTAAATAAGTGAATCGTGTGTAAGAATCACATCTGTAAATAAGTGAATCGTGTGCAAGAATCGCATCTGTAAATAAGTGAATCGTGTGTAAGAATCACATCTGTAAATAAGTGAATCGTGTGTAAGAATCACATCTGTAAATAAGTGAATCGTGTGTAAGAATCACATCTGTAAATAAGTGAATCGTGTGCAAGAATCGCATCTGTAAATAAGTGAATCGTGTGCAAGAATCACATCTGTAAATAAGTGAATCGTGTGTAAGAATCACATCTGTAAATAAGTGAATCGTGTGCAAGAATCGCATCTGTAAATAAGTGAATCGTGTGCAAGAATCGCATCTGTAAATAAGTGAATCGTGTGTAAGAATCACATCTGTAAATAAGTGAATCGTGTGTAAAGGTCAGATGTGTAAGAATCAATTCTGAAAATAAATGAATGTAAGAAACACGTGAAAAAAAAATCATGCATTATAGTCAGATCTGAAATGAAACAAATCATACGTTTGAATCAGGTGTAAAAACAAATGAATCATATAAGAGTCAGATATAAAACGACACAAATCACTCGCGATTTGCGATTTACTTTCACATCTGATTCTTACAAGTGATTCAGACGTAAAAAATGAATCGTTAAATAAAGTTAAAATAAGTGAATCGTGTGTAAGAATCAGATGCGAAAGTAAACAAATCGTTTCAGAATCACCCATAAAAATAAATGAATTGTGTAAAATCATGTGATCGAATGAATCTGGTGATTATTCATAAATCATATAGATTAATAACATATAGATTAATAACACACTTATAATTCTTATATTCTGCTGCTACTACATCATACACACCGCTCTGAAAGTTTCAACTCCGTTAACGAATCTTCACATGTTGAGAGGTTTTTTTTTCTTGCATGAAGGAAAGCAGAGACGTAAAAAAAAAAAAAAATCCCTCCTCGCTGAAATAACCGTGTTTACTTCAGTTAGCTGTAGTTATACGTTTCCTGGTACGTTCTCTCAGCACATCTCCCTCTGTGTGTGTGTGTGTGTGTGTGTGTTTTTCTTTACTGACTGATATTAATGTTTTCCCCCCCGACACGTAACGATAGAGCGTTTTCTATACGTAGATAATGAGATCCATTAAAAGCTCATTGTAGGCTAATACATCCTTAATAACAGCGAGATGTCGCTCCAAAACTTCCCGATACCGTTGTTACAAACCTGACGAGAAACTCCAGATACACATTTGGTTGTAGTTTTAGTGTTTGGTTCCATTAAAGCTCTGAAAGCTTCCTAGTGGTTAAGGTGTTGTGCTACCGATCGGAAGGTTGTGAGTTCGATTCCTACGTCCACCAAGCTGCCACTGCTGGGCCCCTGAGCAAGGCCCTTAACCCTCAATTGCTCAGTTGTATTAAAAAAAAAGAGATAAAGTGTTGGTTGCTCTGGGAAAGGGCGTCTATGTGCTAAATGCTGTACATGTAAATGAAAGCAATTCATTTACAATTCATTCAGTCATTCATTAATTTCTACCGCTTATATGAACTTCCTCGGGTCATGGGGAGCCTGTGCCTATCTCAGGTGTCATCGGGCATCGAGGCAGGATACACCCTGGACGGAGTGCCAACCCATCACAGGGCACACACACACTCTCATTCACTCACACACACACTACGGACAATTTTCCAGAGATGCCAATCAACCTACCATGCATGGCTTTGGACCGGAGGAGGAAACCGGAGTACCCGGAGGAAACCCCCGAGGCACGGGGAGAACATGCAAACTCCACACACACGAGGTGGAGGCGGGGCAACATGAGCATATTTTATATATTTATGAATTCCGTCGTTTATTTATCAAGCGTTCGTTCCCACTGTAGCATCAGATTCCTCTTGATCTCACATCATATCTTTCGCTCTTATAAAGTCCCACATGTGCTTTCTGAGATGCTTTTCTGCTCACCGCAGCTGTACAGAGTGATTATTTGAGTCTCCTTCTCATCACATAATCCCCATTTATGAAATACGCAAACCAGATCAACGGCGCAGAGCTTCTTCTTCACCATGTCGATGTTTCACTTGACCATGAGCTAAATTTCTTAAACCCTTGATAACTGTATAAAGGAGCATTCATGTGTGTGTTCCTAATAAAGTGGACAGCAAGTGCATACTATTTCTGCGACTAGTTATTTCGCATCTTTTAGAATCTTAAAAGAAAAGCAATTTAATAATAAGGGCACGTATGCAAAATATATCGAAGTAAGAAAAAAAAGGTCTTTACTTTTGACTAAGAGTTTCTTTGGGAAAAGAAGCGAACGCAGAGAGACATGAAACTGAAATTAAATCTCCATTTGCATATTCCAGCTTTGTCTTGTGAGTGAAACGGGTAATTTAGAGGCAGCACTGTGAAGCCTATTAATAGCACATCAGTGTTGTTCAAACTCCAATAAAGTAGCAAAGAAAAACACGGTGTGGGCTGCGAATGTGGAAGCAAATGGGCGTTTAAGTCGACGTGTAGAGGAGGACAGAGTTAATCTGAGTTTGAAGCTTGCTCGCTGCAATTAGGACTTTTCCTTGGAGTACGACACCAAAAAAACATTTCCTCCCAGACAGAAGAACACAGTCGCTTTCATTAAAGCTTAGAAATGTGAATTCCGACACACACACACACACACACACACACACACACACACAGTCATGGCACATACTGAATATGACTCCTTTTAGTGACTCGAGTAGTCAAACGATTCCTTCGGATTTCTTCGTCACAATTAGAGGTTTATTTACTTATTTACTTAAGTGCTTTTTTTTTTTCATCCGGACAAACACATACTAGTCATTCTACATATATTGTCCTGATCAGATTCTTAAACGACACACATATTGACTCAATTCAAAGAATCAACTGAATGAGTCATTTGGGTCTCGACAGAATTGATTGAGCTCACGTGTGATAGAATTCAATATGCAAATTGCAGTCGATGTGCAATGTCACACAATTTGTGATATTTGAGTAAGGATGCAACAATAAGCTTTAATAATAATAATAATAATAATAATAATAATAATAATAATAATATCCAAATGATTCAAGAGTCATTTGTGGAAATGCAGTTTTGGGTTCCATGTTTAAATTTTGCACTGAAAAAAAAAGAAGTAAAGGAAAATGTATCTAATAATCTAATTGCTATTTGATAAAAAAAAAACAAATCCACACAAAAATAATCTAAAAACAGGCAAAATAATGATTTTAATTAAAAAAAATAATAAAAATAAAAAACTGCCTGAGTATAAATGTTGAAACATGAAGAGAACCTTTTCATTAATTATATTTAATGTTATATGTATTTATTACAGACAATAACATTTTTTTATATATAACTATAAGCATTTGGATTTATAGAAGCGTTTGGTTTGACAATGGCGCCATCTGGTGTGCTGCAGCGGTACTGCATTAACGCAGGATTCTACAAACACATCAAATCCCAGCACAAATCCACACTCTGTGGTCAGGAATGAATACACACTGTTCTACCGTGTGGTGTAGAGATGTGTGCAGGAGACACACTACAAATCCACCCCCTGATCCTAACTGATTCGACATTCTGAATTATAAATAATCTCGTGCATTTCGAAAGGAATTTTGAAAATTCTGTCTGTTTCAACAGGAATTCTGATTAATCACGGCTACACCTTAACCAATCTTACCCTCTCCCAGAAGGAATACCAAACTATCCCAAAAGAAATTCCTGACCAACTCATTTGCTACCAAAGGAATTCTGACCAATCGTAACCTCTCCCAAAAATAATTCTAATCCCAACCTCATCCACTCTCACTGAATTCCAACTTCGACCCATCCTGAGGATTCATTCATTTTCTACCGCTTATCCGAACTTCTCGGGTCACGGGGAGCCTGTGCCTATCTCAGGCGTCATCGGGCATCGAGGCAGGATACACCCTGGACGGAGTGCCAACCCATCGCAGGGCACACACACTCTCATTCACACACACACACACACACACACACACACACACACACACTACGGACAATTTTCCAGAGATGCCAATCAACCTACCATGCATGTCTTTGGACCGGGGGAGGAAACCGGAGTACCCGGAGGAAACCCCCGAGACACGGGGAGAACATGCAAACTCCACACACACAAGGCGGAGGCGGGAATCGAACCCCCGACCCTGGAGGAAACTGTAGGATTCTGTAGGATCCTATTAAAAAAAACAAAAAACCTCCAGCAACTTTACAGAGTTTCAGTAACGAAACGTGTTCCTGCTGCTTTCCCCCCCCCCCCCCCAAAAAAAGCTGCAGCTTTTCATATCCAAGTTAAACGTCCTCAAAACAGCAGCGTGAAGTGTTTCGACGCCGCCGTGAGTGTCTGCGAAGTCGTGGCACTGAGACGCTTTTCGGTTTCAATAAATCTATATTTATTTTTAAAATCAGATTAATTAATCACATCATAATGCAATTAGCATTAGCATTATTAAAGAAGCATCAATGTACAGTAACCCATACAAACATGGCCACAAATCAAACACACAGGGAAGAGGATGAGGAGGAAGATTAGGAAGTGATGCTTTTTCTTTGCAGGGGTTGACATCCTTCCGCTCCGTCCAGAACGCAAATCTGGCCTTGGAAGAAACTGCGGTGCTGCGTTTTACAACACAGACGGCAAGACAGTGACGGAGAGACAGATAAATAGAACCGTACTGGACATATGAAGGCAGCTTGTAATGG
>NC_062542.1:15664427-15691927 GCF_022655615.1 Tachysurus fulvidraco | reverse complement strand
ACATCGGACAGCTAACGCAAACACTTCTTTTTGTGACTGAAGAAGAGAAGCGTGTTTGTTAAAGCGTCTGGAGGGAAAAACAAATCTGAGGTAAACGACAGAAGGAAAATAAACAGATGTCATAACTGGACTGAGGAAGAGAGACTGGAATAAACTGGTGTTTAGGTGACTCGCGTTACGTCAATGTTTACTTTAAAAGTCGGCTCTTCTCCTGTGTGTGTGTGTGTGTGCGCGCGCAAGTGTGTGTGTGTGCGTGTGCGAGTGTGTGTGAGTGCGTGCGAGTGTGTGTGCGTGCGAGTGCATGTGCGTGCGAGTGGGTGCGTGTGCGTGTGTGTGCATGCGAGTGCGTGGGCGTGCGAGTGCATGCATGTGCGTGTGTGTGCGAGTGGGTCCGTGTGTGTGTGCGTGCGTGTGTGTGTGTGCATGCATGTGCGTGTGTGTGCGAGTGCGTGCGTGTTGCTCGTCTCACACTGCAGGTCACTAATATAAAGTGGACGACGGAGAATAAAACCCATCGACCTCTCGGACAGCTCGGCTTCAGGCTCGACTGTTACACCATCCGGAAATATTCATGAGCGAGTAACACGGGGCAGATTATCAGTCCTGAAGGGTGGAGAAAAGCTGCATCAGCACGGGGAGAGTGTGTGTGTTTGGGGGAGGGACAGATACTGAGAGAGAGGGGGAGGAGGGGGAGAACAGAAGAGGGAGGACAGAGGAGCATCATGTCCATGTGAACATCACATCCTCCAGGTTATGATGAATAAAACACTCGGAGCTCTGACACACACACCGTCACACGTCCGTCACACACGTCCGTCACACACGTCCGTCACACACGTCCGTCACACACGTCCGTCACACACGTCCGTCACACACGTCCGTCACACACCATCACACACGTCCGTCACCACTTTCCACTTCCAAAACAGCAGAAGAATACAAGGCTTCATAAAGGCCTTCAACACCTGAGAAGCCAACAGAGACGATTCAGTGTGGATCAGAGACACTAAGGGGCTTTTTACACCTGGTCACTTCATGTGTTTTCTGTGATCAGATAGTTATCCCGTGGTAATAAGACCAGGTCTAAATGCCCTCCGAAACGGACATAAATCCGATCGCTCGAACCCCTTCAGCAGGTGGTCTGGGACGCGTTTCAGATGATGCTGTTTTTGTAACATAACCGTCGTCACCAGTTCTCTCTTCTTTTCGATCGCGTTCTAAAAACCGCACGTACACCAAAGCGTGTTCGGTTTCAGTTACCCCGGAAATGAGCTCAAATATATTAGCATTTTGGGCGGGAGTAGAAAGAGCGGATCGATATCCGATTGGCCGAGCCGCGTTCATGTGGCCTGATGTAAATGTAATGTTTTAACAATGGGATCAGAAACAACACACGAAGTGACCGGGTGTAAAAAGGCCCAAAGTCATCAGTGACTGGACCTCAACTGGACCTCAGTCTGGAGCTAATCCGGTTAAACCTCCACCCAACCGTGATGAAGTGATGAAGAGTGAAGACGACGACGAAACATTACAAAAAATTAAATAAAGACTAAGGCGCTACACGGCACATCCGGACCGTTAGCAAAGCGCGACGAGAGCTGAGCTTAGCGCTGAATAACGACTCGACACGATCCACCAGCTAAACTTCTACATACACAGAACGCTGCTGAGTTTCTGGAACCTGATTGGTCAGAACGTGTAGACTCAAAGGTGCTCGTCCTCTCTCTCTCGTCCTCTCTCTCTCGTCCTCTCAACACGTCTCAACAGTAAACCGTTTCATAACATCTTATCATTTTAAATTCGGTTAACCGGTGCGCCGGCGTCCGGACGTCTCTCTCTCTCTCTCTCTCTCTCTCTCAGTCTTCCTCCTCTTTTGTTAACTGCCTGCTTTTTTTGTCTGAAGCTTTCACTAAACATCATTCAGTAAATTCGGTTGCAGGCTGTCAGACAAAATCAACCGGATCAGGACACGGAGGCTGGCAAGGGGACGTCGTCTTACAGCTGCTACAACGTAGAAACCCTTCATTACTCTCACACGGGTTACCGCCGTAGACATTTAAGTTTCCTGGCAACCAAAACATGATCGTTCAGTGTGTTGTTTTTTTTTTGTTTATACCTCCGTTGACACTAAATTAGGCTTTGGTAGTTTTTTTTTTTTTAATCGGTGCACGAACCCCGGTTTGGGGATTTGGGAATCTGCCTCATCTCTGCCTCTGAAATGGATGTGCTTTAATTACCATCCACACGGTTTTAATCAACTCTGCAAGGAAATCAGACAAAACCCAAGTCTCTAAAGTGCTGACCTCGCGAGCACAAAGACCCGAAACACTCGCGTAACCTTCGCTAGCGATTTACTATCATCATTTTGTCATTAAGCGCCGATGCCGAAGTCTGTGCGCGGAGGTGATTAAAAGCGTAATGCGATCTGTGATTTAAACACCAGGTCTGATTTAACCCTGAACCTGAAACGCAGTGAACCGGAAACGCAGTGGAGGTCGAGGTAACCATTTGGGCCGTTAATAATTTGTGCTGCTGATTTAATGCTTGTTCCATCACATAAATGGACGCCTGCCCACTTTCTCCTCTCCGACTCGTTGGTTCTCTCTTTATTCGTTTTGTAACCTTTCACAAATACAAAGCGTCCTGATTTTCTTTTTTTCCTAATCAGAGCACGGAGGTATTTAACAGTCAGATGGCGACACACTTACCCTGCGTATGGCTTCTTCTTCCTCCTGCCGTTTTTCGTAATGTGCAAAATCGTCAAAGATCGAGGTGGTATGCTTGAAAGTGGCGATAATTTTAAGCACTTGCTTGGCTTTTTCCAGAGGCACCTCCTGAGTGTCCCTGGAGTTGGTGACCGGCTTGTTGTCATTGTTCTCCAGGCGGATGTGCCGCAGCTGGTTGTTGGGGACGTCCTTGACGAAGATCCACTTGACCTCGAACTTGCCCTTCCACTTGTCCTGAGACCAGACGCCAGCGTACGCGTTGTAGTCCACGGGTGACTTCATCTCGGCCACGCCACAGAAGTGACCACTGCCGTTGACGCTGAACAGAAGGTAGAGAGGGCCCTTGGTGGCCAGCGAGCGGTACGCCGTGTCTAGCCGCTTGTTGCCGTGCTCCGTGCTGCACCAGATGGAGTATTTGATGGAACGGTGGATGTCGTCCTCGGAGTAGCTCTTAATGATGAACACACGACCGTTCTTCATGTTCCAGTCAAAGTCTTTGGGGTTGTAGCTGTTAAGCGCTTTGAGCTTCTCCAGCACCGGGTGGAGCTCACCAGGGGCAGACAACGAGGCACACAGAGGCACGCCGGGGCCCAGAGTGAAGTTCTCCTGCCCCCCACTCTGGTTAAACGTGGCCACCCTGTTCCTCGGTGCCACCCAGCGGTTCTGGGGTGGCGCGTTCTGCTGATGGAGAGGATGCTGAGGCTGATGAGGGGCGTGCTGGGATGGATGGTGATGGAGATGATGCGGTGGACCTGGTTGAAGCTGTGGAGGAGGTTGAGGGGACTGAAGCTGGAGCTGCTGGGGTTGGGGTTGAGGAGGCAATAAGGGCTGCGGCTGGGCTAAAATCTGTGGCTGCACCAGGGGCTGAGGGGGCAACATCTGCTGAGCCAGCTGTGGTTTCGTGATGGAAACTTTGTCGTCCCAGGTTCCAATGTTCATGTTATGCTTTATAGGCGGTGGAGGAATAGTGACACCACATCCTATACCTGGATTGGTCTTAGGCTTGATTTTGGGCTGAGGTTTAGCTGGTTTCTTAGCAATGGCTGCCCAAGATGTAGGCTTTGGAACTGAGGAGCTCACAGGAGGCACACTGTTGGCTGCCATGCTGCTCATGCCAGCCGTTCCTCCAAGAGGAGAGCCGACAGTTTTGGTGACGGATGCCATGTCGGATCCGAGCTTGAGCCCGGCCATGCCTTGGTCAATGCTGCTCAAAGGAGGAACCTTGCTGAGCTGCGTGTCACTGCCAAAACCGGCCTGACCGTCCGCTATAGCCCTGCCCAGCGAGCTGGGCGCATAGCCGTAGCTGTTGCTGTACGCCGAACTCTGGGTCGATTGTCCCTGCGAGCCGCTGGTGCCCCAGGTGGAAAAGTCTGCGTTGCCGGGAAAGAAGTTAAATCCATGTTGACTAAGAAATGGAGGCGTGTTGCCAAGAGCACCGGGCTGGCTAAAGACTCCATCAGGGATGAAATGATGCTCGCCATTGCTCATCTGTCCATACGTAGTCAAGTAGGGCATAGGGGGGTCTCCTGCAGTGGACCACGCAGCTTCACCCAGAGAGTAGGGAAATCCAATAGATGGGGCATAGTAGCTGGGCATGTAGGGGTCAGACATTGGTGGGTAGCTATTACTCTGTGAGTCAAAACAAAGGAGAGTCATAAAAAAATCCACTAAAAGAGGAAATACATAGTGTTTACTCTGGACTTGAACATCGGGCATCGAGTCTCTTTAAAACAACATTTTCCTAAACCAAAGATTCTACAAACTGCAGAATTTTTAGGACCATGACTCGGAGTGTCCGCTCACCTGATTGGTCTGGCTGCTTAAGTAGTTCTCAAAGTCGTCATCGTTGACCGAATCCTTCTGATGCATTGAACCGTTTTGCACTGCGGGAAAAAGCGATGTGGGAGGTTTTAAACAGCTTTGTCTGTTTAGATCAGACTTGTATGGGGTCGAGTGCCTGATGGCAAAGAGCCTTTGTGTAAAGCTTTATTCTTTACTCCAAAATGAAACATTTACTTCTTTAAAAATGAACACCACTCGGTAACAACATTGTACGCTCTAATATTCAGGATCACATGGATGCCGATAATCGATATAAAATACTGTGTAACTCGACCTACCAGATAAAGAGAGTAGTGTAAAATAAAGCCTTACCTTTATTTCCTTGGCCTTTGGGTCTCTGTTAAAGTGATGTGAAGAAAGAGGGAAGTTAATAGAGAGAAGAAGTGAAAGTGACTTTTTATGTGTACTGGAAAGAGCTGCGAACACCAGAGTTTCCCACCAGAGGCCTGGTGTCACCTCTCAGCTCTAAGGCTGAAAATCCTTTTAACAACAAGACGGTGTTTCTTTGGCTGCGTTACAAAAGTTTTGGCACCGACAAATGTCATTTAAAACAAAAGAAAAAAGTGTTGTTAATCAATATTTCTCTATCTATTTTCTAGAGTGAGTGTGTGTGGGTGTGGGAGAGAGATAGAGAGAGAGGGAGGGAGGAAGAGAGAAAGAGATGGAGCAAGATAGAGATAAAGAGAGAGAGAGAGAGAGAGAGAGAGAGAGAGATAGAGAGAGAGAGAGAGAGAGAGAGGAAGAGATCGAGAGAGAGAGAGAGAGAGAGAGAGAGAGAGAGAGAGAGAGGAAGAGATCGAGAGAGAGAGGAAGAGATCGAGAGAGAGAGAGAGAGAGAGAGAGAGAAAGAGATCGAGAGAGAAAGAGATCGAGAGAGAGACTAAAGAAACATTTTGGTTCGACTCAGCTTTTGGTTAAGTCAGCTAGTGTGCTAGCAACCAGTATCATAGTTAAATGGTACATAGCCTTAAAGCTATTTGTACCTCATCTGTGCCTCACCTGTTCCTCACCTGCGCCTCATGTGTTCCTCACCTGTACCTCATGTGTTCCTCACCTGTACCTCATGTGTTCCTCACCTGTACCTCATGTGTTCCTCACCTGTACCTCATGTGTTCATGTGTGCCTCATTCTTGCCTCATGTGTTCCTCATCAGTACCTCATGTGTTCCCTATCTGCTCCTCATGTGTTCCTCACCTGTACCTCATGTGCTCCTCATGTGTGCCTCATTCTTACCTCATCTGCACCTCATGTGTTCCCTATCTGCTCCTCATCTGCACCTCATGTGTTCCTCATATTTACCTGGTCAACAGTTGTGGCAGACATCCTCCTCCACGAGCACTTAGCTGCGTGCTGATGTTATTATCACTTCGAGCTTCTAACTTTTGACGTTGATTATTATTATTATTATTATTATAATTATTATTATTATTATTATTATATCTTCTTCCTTCCTTTCGGCTTCAGCCAATCAGACTTCACGCACGCGCGGGGCTTTAAACACACTTAGCTTAGCCTGAGCGCTAAGGTCACGCGCGGTCGTCGTTGACTCGTCAGATGTTTCCTCGGCGGTGAAACGGAGCTGCAGTTTTACCGAAACATTCACACCGGACGCCGTAAACACCTCAATACACGGGTAGAAGATTCCCTCCGCTGCTCCGTGCCACAATGGCGGATGGGTTATTGCTCTCACTTCCGGCTCGACGCTGACCTTCCGCCAGTGACGTCAGCGCACGCGCTTAACGCCTGAGTTTAAATTCGTCAGTGACAGAGATTTTTTTTTTACCGGCTTCAAGAATCGATTCGATTTGTGGAATTAAATTGAATCTGATTCTGATTCTGAAAATGATTCTGAAAGCGTAATACAGACTCAAAGTAAATATATAGTCACAGACACCAGAAATATTGTCCTAAATAATAATAATTATTATTAATAATTACAATTGTTACGTTAAAACTTTAATATCTTTAGAAGTGATCTTTTAGAAAAGGCGTTTTTGTACTTTTCTCCTCAGCCGCTTGGTGGCGATAAGCGACATTTTGGATGAATTGGACCCACAGAAGAAGAGCAGCAGCAGGAAAGGCGGAGAAACACAAGCTAGTCCTTTAGAGTCTGGTGCAAAACACGCAAAAAAAACAACATGGTGCCTTTTATTTCAGTCGCTGTCAGAGCTTCGGCTACAAATAAAGTGAGTATCCGTGTTGTTTGTGTGCTGTTTACAGACGGTGTTGGATTAGTGCTAACTAGCTAACGTTAGCAGGTCAGTTTGCTAGCTGTAGATTCTACTGACCTTGATTTGTTCTCTCGTGCTTCTGTTGGACGTGTAACGGGCTAAATATAATGTTTATATAGATTTTATTTAGTTAAACAAATAAGTCGAAGTCCCAGAAATGTCTCTGGTTGCAGCTAGTTTTCTGTCCTTACTTAGTTTCAGGTTAATTAGTTAGCTAGTTAGCTGTTAGCTCTATTCCTGCTCATGTTGTTCACTACACAGTTGTTATTATAAGTGCTGTCATTAATTAAGGAGCAGGTGAAAGGCATAAACACTCACTTGATGGATATTCAGGAATAAAACACTTGTTTGTTAATGAATGTCACGTTATAGCGGCTATAAACAGTCGTTCCCTCCCCACATGCTAATTTGTTCATTCTATTTCCGTGTAATTGATATTCAAGGCAAAGTAAAAATTTGCTAACGTTAAGAGAAGAAACTGATGAAAGTTTTTTTCATTTGAAACATTTGTAAGCAGGATTTTTGCTTCTCTTTTGCAGGTTTCTGCAGTGGTTCTGTCCAGACGCTCCTATGCCAGTTTCACTCCTCAAGCCATCTTTGATATTAAGGTCGGTTTGTGTTTTTGTTTTTTTGTTTGTTTGTTTTATTTTTTTTTTTGCAATTGTCATTTAAAGGTGAGGTCTCCGTGGTTTGAAAGACAATATTGACATAAAATCACCAAAACAAACACACCCCTAACCCATATGGGGCCCACTCCTGTATCGATAGCTCCGCCCACACATACACACGTAACACGTAACGTAGTTTATCATAGCTGAAGGGAAGAACAATACGATTGTAGATAAACAAACAAGCAAAAATGACACACAAGCATAATCATGTAAAGGACAAAGGCATATATTAGTTCTGTGTAACAAAGCAAAACCAACGTTACTCACCTATCGAGAAGGAAAAAAGCGCCTCGGCGTCTTAAGTAAAGTCGGCCACATATTCACAGGTCGGAGTTTCCCGAGTCGATAACTCCTGAGCTAAACGCTGTTACTACACAAAACGCGGTTGTAGCTGCCTCTCTACATTACTACGATAGAAAAGAGGTGTTATTTGTGTAGTAACAGCGTTTAGCTCAGGAGTTATTGACTCGGGAAACTCCAACCTGTGAATATGTGGCCGACTTCCTGCTCCTTCAGTTCTCTCCAGCGCTGGAAAGCTGATCCTATATTAACACGTCCTACTTCTTGTCCTTATCGTAAGTCTTTCTTCGCTTTCTTTCTTTGTTTTTATCCTCCGTGTCAATGTTAAAACCGCTTTCTGCTAATGTCACAGATGCACACTGAACACTCTCTCCGCCCATATTGACAAGACACGCCCCTTTCTGCTCATTGGCTACACGTTAGTTTTGATTTTTGTTTTGTTTGTCATCCCGACTCAGTTTTCTGAAGCATTTCTCAAACAACGGAGACCCCACCTTTAATGGTACAATGTAAAGTTTCAGACTATAAAAAACAGTGACATCTTGTGGTTTAGAAAATTACAACAGCGCTAAGCTGCTTCTCATAAGTTTTAATTATTTAAGATCTTATCGCTGTTTTCTGGTTTCACTTTTTTTCTATTTTTTTTAACATATTTTGCTGTATTCCTTTCCTTATGTTGTATTTTATTGTATTTTATCAGGGTTTTTTTTCGCCTTAATTAAATTTTTTAGAATTTTATTTTTCATTTCAGTCTTGAAAAGCATTTTTCTACATATTGTACTGTGTATTATTGCGTATGTGACAAACAAAATTAAATTTTTTTTAGTGAAATAATGAAGTACAGTGGGTCATAAACCTCTCTGTTTAGAAAGCTGGAACAGAAAGCAAAGCCTTTGTCACTGATTACGTGGTTCTCTGATGATACAAGTCTTGATGCAGAGCTTTGAACAGGGGCAGGTTTACTCCTGTAGGCGAGTTGATTCAGAGTCGAATTGCTTTTTTCATTGCATTTGAGCATGTTTGAATCATTTCCAGGAGGTGAGTCGATTCAGAGTCGAATCACTTGGTGGTCAGACTTCAGTGCGGTAGCTGAAATCATGCAGATGACCAACATCTAACCAGTCACATGTCTCTAATGAGAAATCTTTGAGAGGTTACTCTGTTTTCTTTTCCTCTCTCTCTTAAAGCCATGTGAGGTCCACCGGCTGGACCAGGGTCCTCCGACACAAGCCGTGCTCACTCGAGAGGAAGGACTGAAGTACTATCGCACCATGCAGATCATGAGACGCATGGAGCTGAAAGCAGACCAGCTGTACAAGCAGAAGATCATCCGAGGCTTCTGTCACCTCTACGATGGACAGGTGAGGATCTGTGATGGGACGCTGGATTTATTTATATTAAATATCAGCACGTCTCAACGTGTTTACCACCCAGCAGCTGGTATGATTCTGTGTGTGTGTGTGTGTGTGTGTGTGTTAGGAGGCTTGTGCAATGGGCATAGAAGCTGCCATCAACCCCTCCGACCACCTGATCACAGCGTACCGAGCTCACGGGTTCACCTACACCAGAGGAGTGTCTGTGAAGGAGATTCTGGCTGAGCTCACAGGTTCATCTCCAGCAAGATCTCTCACACACACACACACACACACACACACACACACACACACACACACACACACACACTCTCTCTCTCACTCTCTCACACACACTCTCTCACACTCACTCTCTCACACACACACACACTCTCTCACACTCACTCTCTCTCTCACTCTCTCTCTCACTCTCTCACACACACTCACACACTCTCTCTCTCACACACAATCACACACTCTCACACAATCACACACTCTCTCACACACATTCTCACACACACTCTCTCTCACTCTCTCACACAATCACACTCTCACACTCTCTCTCGCACACACTCTCTCTCACACACACACACTCTCATGCTCTCACAAGCACACTCTCTCACACACTCACACACACACTCTCTCTCACACACACACACACACTCTCTCTCTCACACACACACACACACTCTCTCTCTCACACACACACACACACACTCTCTCTCACACACACACACACACACTCTCTCTCACACACACACACACACTCTCTCTCACACACACACACACACACTCTCTCACACTCTCTCACACACACTCTCTCTCTCTCACACACACACACACACACACACACACTCTCTCACACTCACTCTCACTCACTCACACTCTCACACACACACACACACACTCTCACACACACACTCTCTCACACACATACACACACAGCATTAAAGATGTTTACTGGTTAGGTTAAGTGTAGGAAGAGAGAGATGTTCCTGAGCTTCTATAGATATCATTTATACAACTAGTGCTTCTTTATATCCTGAAAAGCAGCAGCTAACAGCTGCACACTGGGGGGCGCTCTAACATAAAAAGAAGCTTCTCTTTATTGGTCACATCTGTCAACATCAGTGTGTTTGTTCATGTGACCTGTTTATTCTCACCACATTAAACCCAGAAAGGGGAAATTATTTCTATTAAAGGAAGAGAAAATGTAAAATAGCCGAAGACTGAAATTTAACGTGTTAGTCATCAGTCATACACAGAGGATCATAATTATTGGCACCCATCATGGAAATAAACCTAAAGTTGTATTTATTTTTTATTTCTCTTTACAAAGTGTTACAAAGAAGGCGTAATAAACATGTTGTTAAAGAGGACGAGGAGAAATGCGCTCGCGTAGAGAGAGAACGATAGAAGAGATGGAAGAAAAAGAAAATAGGTCCATTTATACATGATATAAGAAGTGAAATATATCAGAAACTGCTGAATTTTGGAGAAAAACATAGTTATTTCTACTGCAGTGACGGTGACAATAGCAGCTGTTTCTGTTCCACTTTACGTTCAGGACGGAGGGGCGGAGTCGCCAAAGGTAAAGGAGGCTCCATGCACATGTACGCCAAGAATTTCTACGGCGGAAACGGCATCGTGGGAGCTCAGGTGAGGCGGACTGGTCCTCGAAACAGCGAGATCTACATTCTGTACTGTGTGTTATTGAGCATTTGTCACCTCACAGGTTCCCCTCGGGGCTGGAGTGGCTCTGGCCTGTAAGTACATGGGAAGTGATCAGGTGTGTGTCGCGCTGTACGGTGACGGAGCTGCCAACCAGGTGAGAAGGCTAACTGAAAACATGACTTCAAATGTGATAAAAAAGGATCTTATGTGGTTTAACGTGTGTGTGTGTGTGTGTGTGTGATTATCAGGGGCAGATCTTTGAGACGTACAACATGGCGGCGCTGTGGAAGCTCCCGTGCATCTTCGTCTGTGAGAACAACAAGTACGGCATGGGCACGGCGGTGGAGCGAGCCGCCGCCAGCACGGACTACTACAAGCGAGGGGAGTTCATTCCTGGACTGAGGGTAATGTTCACCTGTGTAACGTTACTACACACTGTTATGTTGTTAAGTGCTCCTCCAGTCAGTCAAATTGACAGACGAGACGACGTAAGCCCCTCCCACCTCTTCAGCATCATCAGGATTCAAACCTGACATCTGTGGACACTTTATTTTTGAGTCTTGGTGAAGAACAACTGTTGATAGCTGATAGAACAGGAACTAGGAACATTTTTGTGTGTGAAATGGTGGACGTGTCTCTCTGTGTGTGGTTCAGGTGGACGGCATGGACGTACTTTGTGTCAGGGAGGCCACCAAGTTCGCCGCTGATCACTGCAGATCCGGCAAGGTAACACACACGGACGTGTCTCTCTGTCTCACACACACACACACACACCACAGACTGCATCTCACTACTATAACGTGATGTGGTGTTTAACACACTCCCCGTCTGTATCCTCCAGGGTCCAATCCTTATGGAGCTTCAGACTTATCGTTACCATGGACACAGCATGAGTGATCCTGGAGTCAGGTGAGGTGGATTATAACGAGTCACATGACCTGGTTCAGGTTAGTGTCACTAACAGTGTAACGAAGCCGTGTGTAGCTCATACAGCAGTCAGCGAGCATCACAAACCTGCCCAGTGAGGAAAAACACAACGGCTTAAAAAAAAGTCCCAGCGTTCCTTTTTAAGAAGCAAACGTTTGTTTTAGGTTTTTGTTTGTTTGTTTGTTTGTTTGATAGCCCACACGTGACCCGTCGTCCCCAAGGTCCGGTTCTTCCTTGTTGAGACGTGTCGTTACCATGGATACAGCATGAGTGACACTGAAAATGAGCCCAGCTCCTAGTGTTAAGAGACAGAGAGGGTTCAGTGTGATGCTTGAACATTGTGATGAATGAATTGTGTGTGTGTGTGTGTGTGTGTGTGTGTGTGTGTGGTTGTTTTTATCCAGTTATCGGACCCGTGAGGAGATCCAGGAAGTGCGCAGCAAGAGCGACCCAATCACCATGCTGAAGGACCGACTAATTAACAACAACATGGCCAGTGTGGAGGAGCTTAAGGTGTGTGTGTGTGTGTGTGTGTGTGTGTGTGTGTGTGTGTGTGTGTGTGTGTGTGTGTGTGTGTGTGTGTGTGTGTGTTATTTCCGAATATAACCTGCCCCCAGTCGTCAGTCTACAGTCTTCTTTATACTCAACAGGAGATTGACGTGGAGGTGCGTAAGGAGGTGGAGGATGCAGCGCAGTTTGCCACATCCGACCCCGAGCCCATGCTGGAGGAGTTGTGTAACCACATCTACTACAACCAGCAGCCCATCGATGTGCGCGGCACAAACCCCTGGACCAAGCTCAGGTCCACCAGCTGAACATCTGCAGCCACGAGCTCTCCGTAAAGCCCCGGAAAGTTACCACACAAGTGCCACGATCACATTTACTACATCTTCATCATCATGTGCTTTCCTTCCGCTCTACTGAAATTCCAGCTGTTACATATTTTATTCATGTTCCTGTTACTTTATATTTAAATCCTTGGTCTGTCATCCATGTTTTCTTTTCTCTTCCTGATGTAACCGGTTACAAAATATTATGAATAAAAAAAATACAAATTTCAAGGTAGATTTTATTCTTTCTTTTTTTTTAATCAATAACATGTACAGCATTTAGAAGACACCTTCATCCAGAGTGACTTATTTTTTTTTTAATTATTATTATTTATACAACTGAACAATTAAGGATTTAACATGGGATTCGAACCCATGACCTTCCGATGTCTCCCATCCCAGTAGATGGTCCTGGGATTTTATTTATTTTAATTTTTTTTATAAATACAAACCCAGTCCATTTTGTGCATTATCCCTTAAATAAGAGACCAATGTGATGATAAATATACTTCAGGTGTGTCTGTGTGTGTGTGTGTGTGTGTGTGTGTGTGTGTGTGTGTGTGTGTGTGTGTGTGTGTGTGTGTTCCACTTTACACCTCCATGCTAAATAACTACCTTTAAAACACACTGAGTAACACCGAGTGTTGAACATTTCTCGTCTTTCAGAGGATTCAGGTTTATCCCTGACGTGTAAGATATCAGAAATTAGATTAACGATGAAGATGCTGCTGCTGATGATGATGATGATGATGATGGAAAAACAATAATAAATAGTAACGGTGCAAACTGCTGTACTTGAACTGTAATAAACAAAGCTGGGATATTTCTATTCAATTTTACAGAATAAATCAAACCAAACCGCTTACCAAGTTTCTCATTTCATTGATTCTCATTGATGTTTTTTGTTTGTTTAACATTTTTTGTGTTTTTCCTGCTCTTGTTTTTCTTAAGTCGTGTTTATTAAGTATTATTATGTTGTAGTCTTTAAAGCCTGTGTGAAATCTTTACACAAGAATGGTTATAAGATATAGACAGAAATTTCTGTTTTTTTAATTGTTTTTGTTTATATGTTACATTTAAGGTACAAATTATTATTATTAATATTATTATTATTATTATTTTCCAACCCCCCATACACACACTCATACACACACTTTGCTGGAGCTTTGAGCGTCGGTTAAAACTGCTGTTAAACTGGATGTCTGTAAATGAATACAGAATTATATATAATTGTATATAATTACCAGATATTTTAATTACAAACAAACCCCAGTCGTGGTGACGGTGTCATTATTTTATAATAATACTGTATAAAAGTAAATGGAAATCTGCTTCAGCGTGCAGTTTAATTTTCAGAACAATTTCTTTTCTGTTAAAGTGGAAATGAAAATGTGGACAAATCATAATGTGGACATTTTCATTTCTGTGCCACGTCGGTGCGAAACAGCTTGAATTCAAAACCAAACAGGAAATAAAGAGTCATTTAATCACTTCATCATTTAAAAATCCATCATTTAAACAGACTTAGTGACAAGTGCCTTCGTTTTGTAGCTTTTCTTTCTTAAATACTCAACTATCTACTAATGTTTATGCTTCAGTCTAAATCTCTAATAATGCTCTTGTATAAAGAGATCATTATTGATAACTGTGTGTGTGTGTGTGTGTGTGTGTGTGTGTGTGTGTGTGTGTGTGTGTGTGTGTGTGTGTGTGGTGAAGCAGTTACTTCCAACATCCCATACAATTTCTTTTCCTTAAGCTGTGATGTTACATTTAATAGCTTATTATATATCTTATAGCTTATTATACCTCAATTTATTTTAATTACTGTTTATTCACTGAAGTTTAGCTACTTGCCTTCTTTTTTCTGATTTAAATATTATATGAATTCTAAAAAGACAAATGTTTGTTTTTCCCCTCAAATAACTTCCAGAAAATAATAATAATAAAAATTATATTGTTTATTTTTCTGTCTCGCACTTCATCCTGACAAAACACTAATAAATAAATAATCGATAAACAAATATATAAATAAATGAATCATTTCTGATAAAATATTAGATGAATTCTAGAAAGACAAATGTTTGTTTTTCACCTCAAATAACAAAATAATAATAAAAAAGTATCTCGTTTAATTTTTTGTCTCGCACTTCATCCTGACAAAACACTAATAAATAAAGCTTTTTTTTTTCTGATTTAATATTATGAGTTCTAAAAAGACAAATGTTTGTTTTTCACCTCAAATAACTTACAGAAAATAATAATAAAAATTATGTCTCGCACTTCATCCTGACAAAATAACTAACTAACTAAATAAATAAATATATATATATATATATAATAAAAAAAGCGCGTTCACCTGTTTACTTTACGCCCCTTCTCTTGTCCCGCCCACCGCTTAGTGACGTGAGACTCCTCTTGTGACTGACAGGCCCGTGAACCAATGGCGTTGTCGGTGTTGTAAACGCGGACGTGAGCACGTGGGCGTGGTCTAGGCGGATAGGAATGCGGGCGCTGTGCGAACGAGGAGGAGAAAACGGGACGGTGGCGGCGTTTTCGGAATCACGTTCAACTTCCTCACTCAGATCATCAGATCACCGCGTCCGTGTCTCCTGGAGCCTCCGAGGTCACCAAGTGCTGCTGGGTTTCTGAGACAGAGAGTGTGTGTGTGTGTGTGTGTGTGTGTGTGTGTGTGTGTGTGTGTGTGTGTGTGTGTGTGTGTGTGTGTGTGTCGACATGCCGCTCGCACAGCTGGCTGACCCCTGGCAGAAGATGGCCATAGGAAGTGAGGTGAGACGCTTTAATCTACATTAATGAGTTAATTAGTGGCGTTAATTAATGAATGGATGAAGGTGTATATCGGTATATCAGGTGTAAACGCTGCACGAGCCCCGTTTCCATCCTCGCCATGATGCACGGTGTGTGTCAGCTGTTTGTCTGCCTCCCATCTGCCCAAAGCTCCAGATGAACCAGTGTTTTATGGATGTAGATCAGAAGCTTCTTCACTGATCCATGACATGATCCTTCAGTTGTTCACATCCTGTTGGTGGCAGTAAACAAGTCCACACTGATCACATCACCCAGAAGTTCAGTGTTAGGGCTGGTGTTTGACTCCTACACTGGACTTGGGTAACAGTATGGAGAAGTGATGCTGGTGCTGATTTCTTTCTAACCCAGACATCAGGCGTGATGATGATTCATAAGGAAACTATTTGATTCACTGTAGATACGATTTTGATTCGTAAGAACGAGACTGAGCCACTTTATGATTTCAAGTCTTTATTTGATTTACTGAATCTGATACAAATACGTTAGGATTTTTATTCCTAAGGAAACTATTTTTATTCGAATCCGAAACAATACACTGTGATTTTAATTTCTAACGGAACGATTCGTTACTTGATTCACTGAATCTGATCCGATACAATATGATTTCAATTCGTTATTTGATTCACTGAATCTGAACCGATACAATATGATTTCAATTCGTTATTTGATTCACTGAATCTGATCCGATACAATATGATTTCAATTCGCTATTTGATTCACTGAATCTGATCCGATACAATATGATTTCAATTCGTTATTTGATTCACTGAATCTGATCCAATACAATATTTTGATTCCTAAGTCAACAAATCGTTATTTGATTCACTGAATCTGATCCGATACAATACAATTTTGATTCCTAAGGCAACATTTAGTTATTTGATTCACTGAATCTGATCCGATACAATACAATTTTGATTCCTAAGGAAACAGTTTGTTATTTGATTCACTGAATCTTATCCAATACGATCTAATTTTAATAAGGCAATGAGTCGATATCTAATTCATAAAATTTGACGCAGTACGATAGGATTTCTATTGTAAAAATTCGATATTTGCTACAAAATGATTCAGTCAGATCGATACGTGGCCACCTTTGCAAAGCGATTGTGATCGACGATGTTGTAGAGATGGACTGTGTGTCAGAGTTCATGGCGAATCACCTTGTGAGTCTGGATCATTGCTTACACATCAGTATTAAAATCTGGATTATTTCACATACACTGGTTGTAGTAATTTATTTTGATAGTTTTGATTGTCCATTCCTTGGTCAGATGGTTACGGATGCTAGCTCACCCTGTACATTCATGCAGCCGATCAGTGACGTCACCGTGGTGTCCCGTAGATCGGACCCGGTCTCACCCTGGAGATATTGACAGATTTTCCTCTTCCCCTTTATCGTACCGAGCAGCCGTCGCTGGTCCGTGGTCTGAAGTCGTGAAGTCATGTAGTTGGTGTTGGTGATTAATAAAGACCAATGCTGTCTGATTCACACTGCTGCACCTCGCACTGGATTCATCAATGGCACTTAGTCACCACGGCTCGTCACCTCCACACGGCTCTGTCACAGCAGCCAGGACACCAGTTCTTACCTCAGGAGATGCTGCTTTAACAATAATAAAAATCATTCAGAAATAGCTTCCAGCAGTAACATGTTTATTATTGTCTCTATTAGCATTTTTAAGAGCTTACAGACTACATCCATATATCATATAGATGCTTTAATGCCCAGGTTTAAAACGTTCAAATCTGGATTTTACCATTCAAAAAAAAAAAAATAGCGTTCCCTCAAACCCGAGGTGTCCATTACCTTGTTGTGATTATTTATTTGATGAAATCTATATTCTTTTATTATCACGGTATATTTTAAAGATGCGAGCTGAATGTTGAAGAAATTCTTTCGGTCATTATTATTACTGGCATTATTAAAGCGAGTCAAAAAAAAAAAAAACAAGTTTAAAGGTGCGATCAGTGATTTTTCATAGCTGCAGTTTAGACATGTTTAAAAGTGTTTCTAAATTGAACTGAACATCATTTGAAATATTTCACCAAGAAAATTCAGTGTGTTACAGGTCCATGCATCTGTTTCAGTTTTTCTGGCCCAGAAATAACTTTCGTTTCCGTCCAGACCCAGAGCTCGTTTTCCTTTTATCTACTTTTAGGCAGTTTTAAAAACGGTGAATGGAAAAAGGGAATGGAGTCATTTGTGAGGAAGAAGAACGACTGATAGCTTTCAGGCAAAAATTCCATACTACCCCTTTAAGCCTGAGCACTTGGTAGATCTCCTCAGTTACATCAGTGTTAACAAACGACCTGCTTAGACGCTCTCTGAAAACAAGGCCACTAATCTGTGTTTGTCCTTGTTGCTGAGGTGCTACCTGTCACCATTGTAGCTTTAATGTGAATCTTTCACGCTAAGACGACACACTACGTACACTGGCGTAGGGTAAAGGTGGGCGTGGCTTTGGAGAGAAATCTGAAGTGAACAGATTTTATTTTAGTGAAATGTTATCTGGCTTTAGCTGCGATCTCAGATTGTACCTTTAACCTCTGACCCCTTTATGTTTGGAGATGTTTTTAACACTTTTATCTTTTATCTGCAGGAGACGCAGCAGGTCTTAGACGATTCTCTAGGAGACGACGACAATGTGCCTTGTCAAGTAAGTCTCTGTTCATCTCCTGATAAATCTCTCTCTCTCTCTCTCTCTCTCTCTCTCCCTCTCCCCTCCCTCTCCCTTCTCTCTCTCTCTCTCTCTCTCCCGCTCCCTCTCCCCTCTCTCTCCCCCAACCCCTCCCCTTCCTCTCCCTCCCCCCTCCCCTCCCCCCTCTCTCTCTTCCTCTCTCTCCCGACCCCTTTTTTTCTTTCTCTGTCTCTTTCTCTCTCTCTCTTTCTCTCTGTCTCTTTCTCTCTGTGTCTCTCTCTGTCTCTCTGTCTCTCTCTCTCTCTCTGTCTCCCCCCCCTTCTCTCTCTCTTTCTCTCTCTGTCTCTTTCTCTCTCTCTCTGTCTCTTTCTCTCTCTGTCTCTCTCTCTTTCTCTCTCTGTCTCTGTCTCTCTCTCTCTCTTTCTCTGTCTCTCTCTGTTTCTCTGTCTCTCTCTCTCTATCTCTCTGTCTCTTTCTCTCTCCCCGATGTTTTCAAAATCTCATTTTTATCCACCCTCAAAACTTCAACACGTTTCAGAAATGAAATTCTTTTTCCCGCCAAAACGAGTAGAACATATGGCCGCAGGTTTAAAGGCAGTGGTTAAAATCTCAGTACAAATGTAGATTTTTCTCCGACCCGTGAGATGAAATAGAGATGAGAAACTCTTGGCAGACGTTAGCTTAAGGTTTTCCGAAGGTTTTGACATATTTATGATGTCGTAAAACTGAGATTTTCCACACCAGTAAGTTTTATTGATGGAACAGGACACGTGCCCTTAGACATAGTGTAAATGTTTTGTGCTTCAGGATTCGTGCTTATGACAAAACCTCTAACCACTAATTGTGGAGATAAAGTGCTGTTTCCTCTCACATCTCTCTCTTCTTTACACCTTTATTGTTAGAAACGAAGGTTATTAAATTCCAACAGCGGCCCTTTTAAGCGGCCCTTATAAAGACAGGTTTCTGTTTTTCCCTCCACATGTAGATGTGTTTAATCCTCTCTGTGCTTAACACACAAACACACTGAAAACCGCTGGGGTTGAAGGCGGGCGAACGTCGTGTGTCATTCTGTCAATTAAGGTTTGCTTTTTATCTCAGTGGCAAAGAAAAGAACCTGCCGCGTGGACGCTGTCGACTCGGTGGGAGAGAGCAGGTCAGGGGATCTGTTCTCATCCCTTAGCATCAGCTTTTAGTTCGAGCAAAAGGAAAAAACGGATGTGAAAAGCTGACGTAGTGAAAAGGGAAAGTAATGCAGGGTTACGTCAGAGAGACTGCTGACATTTAACTCTTTTCTGCTTCTCTCTCTCCCTCTGTTTCTCTCTCTCTCTCTCTCCCTCTGTTTTTCTCTCTCTCTGTCTTTCTCTGTCTCTCTCTCTCTCTCTCTAACTCCCTCTGTTTCTCTCTCTCTGTTTCTCTCTCTCTTTTGTCTCTCTGTCTGTCTCTGTCTCTCTCTCTCTCTCTCACACACACACACACACACACACACACACACACACACACACACACTCTCATGCTGCTCCCCTGTGGTGCTGCTCCACATCATTGATTTTTAAATGCTGGGAGATGAGCTTCTATGTCCTATTGCTGTCATTAGGGATGACTTCAGGTTTACTCCTTTGAAAACACACACACACACACACACACACACACACACACACACACACACACACACACACACACACACACACACACACAGATTCTGTAACTCAATGGCTCTCTGACCTTAGATATCAGGCTGAATAGACTGCAGCTAAATCAGGACTGTAAATAGAAACGTGTACAATAGAGCCCTTAGAACCTTTGTTCGTCTGTGTGCGCGTGTGTGTGCGTGTGTGTGCGTGTGTGTGTGCGTGTGTGCGTGCGTGTGTGTGTGTGCGTAAAGCATCCCCATGCTTTTTTGACTGGCCGTGTGTGTGAGCATACATTACTGCAGGTTAATGTGTGTTAATAAGTGAGCGAGTGTGTTAGTAAAGCACTAATATGTGGAAGTAAGTGGCCTTTAATCAGGTCGCTCTCTCACTCGGTCACGTCTCTGCGGCCATCGAGGATGTGGAAGTGAATTCTTCACCTCCGTGTGGATTGTAATAGAACAGTTTTTCATCTTGTGACAGAAATGGTGTGATTTTAACGCTGGTGTTTTTAAGAGCAGAGAAGTGACTTATCCCGAGGGGGAGGGGGGGAGGGGGGCTGTTGTACAAAACATATATAATTAAATATGCAATCAACACCTCGGCAACTTTTTGCTCTGATTAGCAACGAGGTCTGTGACAGATATTTAAACAGTACTGAGGATGTGTAACAGTCACGGGATGTGTGACATGATCTGCAACCCAGACAAACATCCCAGTAAACATTACGCACAAGTACGACATGGAATAATACGATCTGCTCTGCCGGTCAGAACCTTAGTCTGAACCTGCATCCTGCTGTCACCGAGATCTAATAACCACCAGCTCAAACATTACAATCGACTCCGATAATCATGATCGGCTCAAGTTTAGATTAATGCTCTAATTCTGACGATCAGATAAAGAAATAAAGATCAGATTAAACAATAACAATCAGCTCAGATATATGCAATCAATTTAAATAATAAAGATCAACTGATATAATAACTATCAGGGATGTTAGGGATCAGCTCAGACAATAATGATTAGCTTAAGTGATAACGATCAGCTGGGATGTTAGCGATCAGCTCAAGCGATAACGATCAGCTCAAGCGATAACGATCAGCTCAAGCGATAACAACTAGCTGGGATGTTAGCGATCAGCTCAAGCCATAACGACCAGCTGGGATGTTAGCGATCAGCTCAGGCGAAAACGATCAGCTCAAGTGATAACAACTAGCTGGGATGTTAGCGATCAGCTCAAGCCATAACGACCAGCTGGGATGTTAGCGATCAGCTCAGGCGATAACGATCAGCTCAAGAGATAACAACTAGCTGGGATGTTAGCGATCAGCTCAAGCCATAACGACCAGCTGGGATGTTAGCGATCAGCTCAAGCCAGAATGATCAGCTCAAGCCAGAATGATCGGCTGAGATGTTAGCGATCAGCTCAAGCGATAATGATCAGCTCAAGCCAGAACGATCGGCTGAGATGTTAGCGATCAGCTCAAGCGATAATGATCAGCTCAAGCCAGAATGATCGGCTGAGATGTTAGCGATCAGCTCAAGCGATAATGATCAGCTCAAGCCAGAACGATCGGCTGAGATGTTAGCGATCAGCTCAAGCGATAATGATCAGCTCAAGCCAGAACGATCGGCTGAGATGTTAGCGATCAGCTCAAGCGATAATGATCAGCTCAAGCCAGAACGATCGGCTGAGATGTTAGCGATCAGCTCAAGCCATAACGATCAGCTCAAGTGATAACAACTAGCTGGGACGTTAACGTGCATCTAAAATGGTAACGATCAGCTCAAGAAAGATTAGCGAGTAGCTCAAACGATAATGATCAGCTTGGACTTTAATGATTAGCCCAGACCTTAAACTCGGATGATAAAGTTCAGCCGGGATGTTAACGATCAGCTCGGTCGATGGCGATCAGCTCGGGCGATGGCGATCAGCTCATTAGTGATGTAATGATTGTGGCTGTGACTCTGACTAGCCAACAAGCCGCCCATATGTGTCTCTTCTTTATTTGTTCCCGTTTACCCCTGATCTCTCAATTTAATCATGACACTGATGAAGGACCTCGTTTTTCTCGAGTGTGTGTGTGTGTGTATGTGTGTGTGTGTGTGTGTGTGTGTGTGTGTGTCCTGCACTGAGTTCAGCTTGTTTGCGTGTCGGCTGTGTGTTAATGTTTGGCTCCTGATCTCTCTGGCAGATGGTATTTAATCTTCCACGGCCATCTGGACCGACTCTCTCTCGCATCTTTAACACCCACTCATGCCTTTATCTTTCTTTATTTCTCTCTCTCTCTCTCTCTCTCTCTCTCTCTCTCTCTCTCTCTCTCTCTCTCTCTCTCCCGTTCTCTCAGCACAGTACACACAGGTGTCAGCGAGAGTGACGAGACATCACACACTCTTAGTCATCCTCACACACTCACTGATCATTTCTCTTCTGTGACACCGTGAGCTTTATATTCAAGATTTTGCTGCTTAGTTCATCTATTATTTTTTTCTTCGTGAAGAGTTAATGATTAATAGCTCTAGCATGTGACTGACACACACACACACACACACACACACACACACACACACACACACACACACACACACATGACTGAACAGAGTGTCTGAGACTAACTATAGGACTTTTCCTTATCTCTCCAGCTGAGAGGTGAACATAAACCTCACTGTGTTGTTGATAAGCTGCTCGAGGGCATTAAAGCCCAAACTCTTCAAATCCAATTATTTCCTGTTGCTAAAATAAAGATGTTTACATAGGGGGGAGGGGGGGGGGGCTGTTCAGGCTACACGTAAAAATATACATGTAATATAAATAAATCAGTCAAGATAAAAAATCACAAATTTTACCTTTGACATTTGTTGCATGTTTTGAAAAATAGTTTGTAAAAAAAAAAAAAATAAATAATAATAATAATAATAATAATAATAATAATAATAATAATAATAATAATAATAAAAATCATGGAAATATAAAATTTGTAATATAAGAGCTCGAGATTTTCTACAAAGAAAAATAAAATTACTTCAGAATATTTTGTATTATTTTGATATTTTGATATTGTACTCACACACATACACACTCACACACATACAGTACACACACATTCACACACTCACACATACACACACACACACACATACTCACACATACACACACACACACATACACATACACTCACATATACACACACAGACACACACATACATACAGACACACACATACACACACACACACACACCCTTGATATGACGCTATATTGACGGTGTACACCGACACCGATGTGCTCTGATGTCAGCACAAGCACGAGGAACCGATATTTCGCCATGATGACGAGTTCTGACATGTGAGCAGGGAATAAAATCACATTCACAGCCTGTCTTCAGATTTAGTTTTATATATTTAGAAAATCTCAGCCTATATTAAGCAGGAAGAACTCCAGGGTTATCAGTATCTCACTTTTACAGCATGCTGGATCATGTTTGTGTGTGTGACTAATTCAGCATCTCTTCTCATCCATCGCGGTTCCCAGAGGAGTTTCCCTTTGAGGCTGTCCATCATCAGTCAGAAGCTAAACGATCTGCTGCCATATGCTGAAAAAAGTCCCTAATAGCTTCCAAATAGACGACCATATGCCCTGAAGTCGGAGCCGCTTAGCCTCTCAGACGATCCTGTGTTTTTTTTTTACGTGGACGTCTCTGATGACCAAATACCCTTAAGTAATGTGCCGCAGCAGCTACGATCGATAAAAGATTTTATGGTCCTTCTTTAATCCGGATGTTTCTCGACGCTCAACAGCTGCGGCTTCCAGTACGCTTTAAACTCCTCTGTATTTCTCCGAGATACCGAGAAGGTGTAAAAAGTTTTTTAAGAGTAATTTCTCACGAACATCACGACAGATTAAACAGAGTTTAATTTATGGACGAGTCTGAAATGTGATCAAGACCCAAAATGTGTTTCAGTTCTTATCTAAAGGTCTTAATGTTGTAATCATAGAAGAACGGGGGCCTTTATTATCGCCACATGTACATTACAGCACAGTGGAATTCTTTTCTTCACATACCCCAGCTGAGGAGGTTGGGGTCAGAGTGCAGGGGCAGCTATGATACAGCCCCCCTGGAGTAGGGAGGGTTGAGGGCCTTGCTCAAGGGCCCAGCAGTGGCAGTTTGGCTATGCTGGGCCTTGAACCCCGATCCTCCGATCAACAACCCTTAACGGTGATATTTCTTTAATCGGTAATGTTACATGTAGCTGTAGTCATGTTTATAGCTCATTTTAAATAGCTTTTCTTTATAAATAAAATGAAAAAGTGCAGCTCGAAGGTCTACGTACTAAACGTCGGAGGTTAAGTGGCAGTTTTGCGCGCCGGTTTTTCGTGTTGAGTCACCACCCAGTTATAATGTACGTGTGAGGCGGCGTCTAGTTTAAATTTAGGTCGTATGTCTGAAGGCATGGGTTCGCTGACCCTGAGTATAAACATATTCCAGCTCCTGCACATTTCTCTGTAGTGTAACATATAAACACTTCAGTTCAACATGAAGGACGAGCTCTGATAGTCATAACGCACAGGACGGGTCGAGGAGATCGCAGGTAATTGTGTTCCAGAGAAAGCTCGGGATGGTGAAGCCTTATTTACAGCGCCACATGAAAGCGCGCTCGGCCTCACATCTCCGTCTGCAAAATAAGGTCATACTCTGAATGTTCCGCCGTGAGGACGGCGAGGGTCCCTCTTCAAACGTCCCACGCCGGCGGGTCACAAAGCGGCAGGTCCTTTCATGTGCGCTTTTAAAGGAGAGACGGCAAGAGCGCTTAGGTGTGGGTGTGTGTCACGGCAACGGAGGTGACTGTGCAGTAAGTTTGGGGGTGGGGGTGGGGAGGATGGGGGGGGGGTAGCGCGAGGCAGAGGGTTAAACTCTCGCCTTTGTTTTCTCCTGAATAGGAGTGGGAGCACGACTCTGACTGCGGCGGCGATTTATTCACATCTCCGGCTCGGCGACCGCGTGACTAAGGAGTGGGCACGGGCAGCCATTAGCTCCACGTAACCTCGTACCTCGTAAAGGTGACGACTCTATTTCGGATACGGGACTCGGCTCTCTGGAGAAGTCTCTCTAAAGATTTCTACAAGGAGTAATCTCTGTGATAGTGGAAAGGGAGATGGTTATAATTGAAAAGGGAGGGATGGAAAATCCAGAGAGACAGATATAGAGCGAAAAGGGCGGCAGTAGAAGATTGAGGGTTTGAGCCGTAGACACACTTTACAACCTCGAGGCAGTAAAGCGCTGTCAAAAACGGGACTCCGATCGGAAAGGCGTAGCGATAATCTTCTCTTCGCTGGCGCTGATGCGAATACCTTCTTTACCTGCTGTAATTCTGCGTGTCCTTATATGACAGACAGCAGCATCCGAGTGGCATCAAAAGGATAAATTTGACAGACTGGCTCGGGCCGGATGGCAGAATTGGGAAGCAGAGAAAGAGGGAACGAGATGGGCTGTGGAGGAAATGCTGCTATTTTCTGTGGCCACCCTGTCTGGGTTGCGTCAGCATGACTAAGCAAGCGTAGTCCTCTGTGCCTCGATGAAGGTCGAAGTCATAAGAACACTACAAATCATCTGAAGGGTGCAAACACAAAGGTCTGGGTCGGAGACTCGCAGGGATGCAGGGTACAGGCTATAGATGGACAATGAGGCTTCATTAGATTTGTCCAGATGATCACTTCCCCATCTGTCAGACAAATATCGTCACCCTTTGGCATCTTTCCATGTCCGAGTGAAAGGTATTCCCTTAGCTGATGTTCTTTGCTTGCTTGAAATGGAGCGTTATGGAAGATTTTTGGCGCCATGCCCATGTGTAAGTAGGCGATTTGGGGGTAAAGGGAGGTCAAATCGTTAGGATGATGTAATGCCTTCAGCAGGGCACAAGGCTTCCTGAGTGTCCTTTGTGTTCCGTGTGCTTCAGGGAATCTCCCGTGATCTTTCACTCCACGCAGGAAGTCAAGTGAGCTGTTAGAACAAAAACACCTCCACCTTTGAACTTTCTGGGGCGAGATGTACGTCAGTCCGGGTCGTGGAGAAACTCTTGCCCACAGCGGACTATGTTCAGACTCTTGTTCAGATAAGGTGCTTGTATTAGCGTATGCTTAAAATAATTAAAGAACTTCAATCATATGTACATTCGAAGAAAAACAAATACGTAGCTACACAGACGGGTTCCTTCGGGTAGTTTAGGGGTTTTCGCTTCCTCTCTAGAAACCTCTATGTTAGAGAAATTCTCTGTTTATAGGAATCTACATTTACATTTAGGGCATTTAACAGACACCCTTATCCAGAGTGACTTACACTGAGCAACTGAGGGTTAAGGGCCTTGCTCAGGGGCCCAGCAGTGGCAGCTTGGTGGACCTGGGGTTCGAACCCATGACCTTCCGATCATCCCTACATGAATCCATTCAAGAGAATCCAAGATGGAAAACACTTCTTGGACTTTTTCATCCTGCTGCTTCCACTTTTCTGAGCAAATATGTCCTTCAGAGTCGAATCGGTGGACCTTGGCATCGAGAAAGGAAAGCACCTCTGTGTTGTTCCTGCTGAGGCTTGTAGAGATAGGGTTCTGTCCACTCAGCATAAATTACACCGAGCAGGAAGTGTACCTCCGCTCTAGTGCAACTGACAGGAAACCATGAGGAGCTAAGCCTTCCCACAGACATCCTCATATACTCAGAAAGCAAAACACCAGAAGCGTTTGATGGCCATTTGAGTTTGCACACTTTTCACTTCAGCTTGTTTTGCACGGGGTCGTGATCTCGACATCCCTAAGTTCATCAGAGAAATTCTGGAGCGGATTTTATCGGCTTACTAATTTATTGGCGGGGGTCACGGTGGCTTAGTGGTTAGCACGTTCGCCTCACACCTCCAGGGTTGGGGGTTCGATTCCCGCCTCCGCCTTGTGTGTGTGGAGTTTGCATGTTCTCCCCGTGCCTCGGGGGTTTCCTCCGGGTACTCCGGTTTCCTCCTCCGGTCCAAAGACATGCATGGTAGGTTGATTGGCATCTCTGGAAAATTGTCCGTAGTGTGTGTGTGTGTGTGAGTGAATGAGAGTGTGTGTGTGCCCTGTGATGGGTTGGCACTCCGTCCAGGGTGTATCCTGCCTCGATGCCCGATGACGCCTGAGATAGGCACAGGCTCCCCGTGACCCGAGAAGTTCGGATAAGCGGTAGAAAATGAATGAATAATTTATTGGCTAACTCCGAAACTAACTTTTTGTTTGTCGTATTGGTTTTGGATCATAAACCCCTCCCCTTTATTCTTGTATCCCCATAAAGGGCTAAATTGATTTCATGTTCAGGATGAGAAGGTTGTGTCTAAGTGTGAGGTAGTGGAAACCTTGGAGAACGACCGAGATGCTCTCTGTGAACAGCTGTGCTTCTTCCTGTGCAGATGTTGCCAGGGGAACAAGGACAGGACATGCTCTAATCTCGGTGCTGACCCGCAGCTCGAGGCCTTTCCTGGGCAGGCCCTTCCTCTGCTGTTTCTTTTGTGTAGCATGTATGAGCACACATGGGCGGAGTGGCTTCTGCCAGGCTGCCTCAGCGTCTAGCCTGCACCGTCTGAGGCTCTCGTTCCCAGCCGGTTGCAGTGCCGGGGGATCGATATGAAATCATGAAGATGCTGAAGATGTTTCCTACACGCTTCAGGCAGAAATTCACACAGGTAGGCTTTTCACTTTCACTGAAATGTTTTCCTGAAAATATGGTTATATTTCTGGTTTGAACATCACATCTGTCGGTGACCGCTTCCTCTCTGTCGATCCTGTCGGAGGATAAACTTCTGTTTTTGAGAAGAAGAAGAAAAAAAAAC
>NC_062542.1:15654427-15659427 GCF_022655615.1 Tachysurus fulvidraco | reverse complement strand
ACCGAGAGAAGGCCACAGAGCTGGAAAGCGGCGTTCGAGGAGGCTTTTGAGTTCCCTTTAGGTAAACCCGACACCGTCAGAGCTACCTCCTGTTATTCTCGGCCGGCTTTGTGAGCTTAATGAATTGGCACGAAGGCAGAGGAAGTGCTCGAGTTTCAGAGTGCGCTTGTTTTGATCCGTGCATCACACGCACGTCTCTGGCTCGGCACTCGGGGGTTAGAGGGAGTAGCTACAGCCCAGCGGTGCTCACTTCCACATAACAGGTGCGTTTAATCTCGGCTGAAATGTGTGTGTGTGTGTGTGTGTGTGTCTGTCCTTCAGTGTGTGTGTCAGCTGATGGAGAACATGGGGATCTCCGACTTTCTCTGAATGGGGACTTTGGAAGGGAAATCTCACACTCAATAGAACACATCCCTCGCCTGGGCTTCCCCGTTTTTAGTCACCCAGTGCTGGAAATGTGAAACACACACACACACACACACACACACACATACAGACATACACACACACTGACACTCATGAGCTGGAGCAGAGCTAGGTGCGGTAATGGACGGGGGTAAAGCCTGGGCTCTGGCGCTCAGGGAAGCGTTGTTGGGTGCTGTGCGTTTCAGACTCAAAGCTCTCCGGCGTCTGGTCTTCAGGGAGCCTCGGAGATCCTTCAGCCGACCCGTGAGTTAACGATTCAGAGAACTCCAGAGACGTGTTTGACTTTATTCTGAAGAACATGCGCAGTTCTGAAACTTTCATTCCCGTGTCCGATGCGTTTTGTTTGAGATTGTCGACTGATAAAACCCGGTCCTTTATAATCCTGTTATCGGAAACTAACAAGTGACCGCGAGGTGTGATGAAGTGGAGTAACTGTTTATCAGGAAGTGTTTTATTCCTCTTATATTAGAAAGGTACATGTCGTGTAACGGCCGGGAGAAACGATCACGTGACCGCCGGCCTCTCTTTACTCACGGCTCGAGAACGCAGGAGTTCAATCTCTACGGTTTCTCGTTTCGGTCTCGACGCCGCAGTCATCGAGTAAAGGCTCATACGGAGTGTCCACGGTATCTGCGTCGACACATTCGAACCTCTGATTTGCAGCTGGAACTAAAATGAATCAAATTGTTTTGTTTTTTTTGTTTGTTGTTGTTTTTTTGACCAATCAGAATTCAGTAGCTTTGTAACGTGTAAAATCTGTTTTGTATAAAACTGAAAGAACAAAAAAAAAGTGAACCAATCTGCTGCTACGAGGTGTTTTTTCTTTGTTGTTGTTTTTGTTTAATTGTTTTTATTAGCGCTTATTTTAATACTGTTCTTATTATCACTACGTTTTTGCTTGAGGACGATCATAAGTTCATTCGATCTACTTTTCCCTTTTTGTTATGTTTCGCTTTGTTTGGTCCGTAAAACCCGAAAAGGCATTTAATTTCATTTCATTTATTTTTTTTATTTCATCAGAACACATCCTGTCTTACCCCCATTGTGTTTCTGAAACAGGAAGCGATATGACGAGTCGAACCGATTGCGTTACTCGACACTCGGCCCCCAGGAGTGAGTCACTTTCACACCCTTTTTTTTCCCTCACCGCTGGAAAGAAAAACACCTCAGAAATGTTGTCTGTCTAGACGCACACTTCCCTTTAACAATAGAGTCCGTGTGCAGGATCAGGTCTGTCGCCGTATATCGTCTATTTAGCCGAAATAAAGTCTTGGCACCCTGTTAGCAGACGCCGCGCCGGCCGGAGCGCTAACGTTCGCTGAAACGTTTTTTTTTATACACATCAGTGGTCCACAGCTGCTCTGGAAAAAACGCGTGATACGTTTCACACTTCCTCTTTGGGTCGGGTCGATATGTCCGGAACAGGAGAAAGCGGGATAAAAGGGAGACGTACTGTACTGTAAGGTCACGTAAAGTGTGTAGTGTGTGTGTTTACTGAGCTCAGTGTTGGTGTAAATCCCAACGTAAAGCTGTGTGTAGAAGTGTGTGTGAAGCGAGGAAGAGTATTTAATGACACTTCTGTAAACACTGGTGTAAAATTTCCAGGAATTTCATCATCACTTCAACGCTGTATAAATAAAAGCCTGAGTACAAAATCACACGCTGGAACGTCTCAGTGAGCAACAACAGGTTGTGTAGAGAACATGGTGTAGAGCTCAGGTCCAGATCATCAGCATATCCTACTGGCTCTCTCTCTCTCTCTCTCTCTCTCTCTCTCTCTCTCTCTCTCTCTCTCTCTCTCTCTTGCTCTCTCTCTTTATTTATTTATCTGTCTCTCTCTCTCTCTCACTCTCTATCTCTCACTCTCTATCTCTCTCTCTCTGTCTCTCTATCTGTCTTTCTTTCTCTCTCTCTCTCTCTCTCTCTCTATCTGTCTCTCTCTCTGTCTCTCTCTGACTCTCTCTTTATCTATCTGTCTCTCTCTCACTCTCTATCTCTATCTATCTCTCTCTGACTCTCTCTTTATCTGTCTCTCTATCTGTCTCTTTCTCTCTTTATCTATCTGTCTCTCTCTCTCTCTCTGTATCTTTCTGTCTCTGTCCCTCTCTCTGTCTCTGCCTCTATCTGTCTCTCTATTTCTCTCTATCTATCTGTCTCTCTCATTCTCTCTCTCTCTCTATCTGTCTCTCTTTTTCTCTCTCTCTCTTTATCTCTTTCTGTTTTATCTCTCTCCCTTTCTCTTTCTGTATCTCTCTCCCTTTCTCTTTCTCTCACTCTCTCTTTTTCTCTCTCTCACTAGCTCCCTTGCTTTCTTCTTCTCTCTCTCTCTCTCTTTCCCTCTCTCGTAGGGACTCGCTCTAATCGACTACATCAGACAGCTTTAGATGAGAAAGCAGATTAGCACTGTGTGTTTGCAGTATGGAGAAGCTCTCTGCAACACACACACACACACACACACACACACACACACACACACACACAGTCTTGAAAGCTGTGAGAGCTCAGAATTTCCAAACAGGAGGTTCAAGCAGGAAGACTTTGATCACCAAATGCATTTTGTGTCTCGACACTTCAGAACAACACGAGCTACAGATTCTACAGTCAGGACAAAAATCTGGGTCTTTTCTGTTCCCAACTGAATCGGATTCGTTTGATTCATTTGGTGGGAAATAAATGATAACGACTCACTAAAAAAAAGTTTCAAATATTTTGTTGGATGTCAGAAGTTTGGAGTTTTTGTCTGATTCAGCAGGAAATAAGGAGCTGGAACAGATTCGATTCACTTTCTGCACCCGAGTCGATTCAGAGTCGATTCAGAGTCGAGTTCATTGAGAGCTTAATAAAATCCCTTAACTCAGGTTGCTCTGACTGCAGAGTCTCACCTGCAAAAAAAAAAAAAGAGGAGGAAACACAGCAGGGCTGAAAGTCAAGCACAATGTTGCCAAGTGTGTGTGTGTGTGTGTGTGTGTGTGTGTGTGCGCGCGCACAGGTGTCTATAAATCCTGTGATTAAGAGGTGGGACGTGAACTTCCTGCATCGTCACCATCTGCGGACTGAGTCACAGCTACTAAAATACCATCACAAACATACACACTCATAACGTAGAGGAAAATCACATCATACACACACACACACACACACACACACACACACACACACACACAGTACGCCCCCTCAAACAGACAGGAGACAGTGTTTAATTGTAGGCTGATGACTTAAACACGCTTTCCTGAGCCTGTAATTGTAATTCACCTGCAATTAAAATATCATGGGTTATTAATGTCATTAATGTTATTAATGTCATTAATGTTATTAATGTTAGTGAAGCGCAATATTGTGTTCAGATAAACGTTGCGATCCTTAACCTGAGCTCATCTTTTAGCAAGTGTCAAAATGTTCATCTCCGAAGCAAGGCGCTATTTTCCGTTCCTGGCGCGTTCATGACGAGGCGTGAATTTACGCTCCTGTAGGCGGCGAGGGCGGCGGAGAGGATGGTGGAGATGATGGAGATACCGGGGGCGGCTTGCTTATCATCGACGGCGTATCACTCTCTCCTCCCTTCCCTCCCTCGTTCCCTCGCTTTCTCACTCCTCCCTTGATTGCTCTGATATTTGTCTTCAGTGAGGTAGAACTTGCTAAGTGGAATCAGGAGCTGCTGCTGCTGCGCTCGGCTCCGCTCGGCTCCGCTCTCGAAGCTTTCCGGACCTCGACAACACTCCGTTCCGCTAAAACTCGCATCGTAACACAAACTTAAAAAAAGTAAACCGAGAGAAGTCTTACCTCGCAGAGATTCTCGCCGGAGCAGACGAGCTTCTCTGTAATGCGAGATCTCTGGAATAATTTCCAGCAGCGTGGTGGGTCCATCTGGACCTGATGAAGCCTTTCTCTGCATGGCACCATGCCATCTCAGCTGAAGGGATCCAGGCGAAGAGGCGGCGACGGCGGTGACATGGAGCGATCGCCAGCCTCCACTCCTCCGGACTCTCACTGGGACTCGCAGGTACTCGGAGGGGAAGACGAGAGGGAGCTGGGTTTCTTTGGAAGCTTAAATCTCAACGTAGGTTGCAATTTTTTTTCTGCCTCTCAGCTGGTGCCCACGTGGTGGTGGTTTTTTTGGTTTTTTTGTGTTCATCTTGTGGCTTTCTGAATAAAGAACATTCCGGAAGGATCCTGGATTAGAAATCACTGTCGGTTCTGTGGATGACATCATCGTGTACTGCCGAGAGAGGAAGGAAAGAAAGAGCGAGGGAGAGTAAACGAGAGCCCGCGCGGCAGGTCTTTAGTCACCCTCCTTCACACCCACTATCGGAGGATTGGGAGTGGTGTCATGGCAACCGTGTAGGAAGCCGTCCATCACGTGGGCTTGGTGCAAAGTCCATTTTAGAATGTTTTTAAATGCGGATATATAAAATATATTTTCTTTCTTGTTTTTTTTTGTTGGTTTGTTTTGGGTTTTTTTGCCCACCCCGTCGGCCTCAAGGCAACCCGCTCGACCCCATGACCCCTCCTCTGTAGTGCGGGGTATCGGATCTTGAGCGGGATCCAGGAATAAGTGTGCTGAAGCAGGGCAGAGG
>NC_062542.1:15594427-15649427 GCF_022655615.1 Tachysurus fulvidraco | reverse complement strand
TCCCCCTGTCTCTCCACCTGTCTGTCCGCCTGTCTGACTTTCTGTCCGTCTGTCTGTCCGTCTGACTGTCCACCTGTCTGTCAGTCTCTGTCTGTCCATCTCTGTGTCTGTCTGTCCGCCTGTCTGTCTGTGTGTCTCTCTGTCTGTCCTTCCGTCTGTCTGTCTTTCCATCTGTCCTTACGTCTGTCTGACCGTCTGTCTGTCTGCGTATCTTCTGACATCTAAATTTGTGTGATTTCAGCATCCTGCTGGACGAGGAAGGCCACATTAAGCTGACAGGTGAGTAATTCTAGACCACTGCCCTTTCCTCCTCCTCCTCCTCCTCCTCCTCCTCATCATCATCATCATCATCATGCCTGTGTTCTCCTCAGAGACTCAGAACTATCAATTAGTTCACAAAAGTACACACAGATTACAAGCTTCCTTTTAAGGAAAAGGGGCGGGGTTCAGGAGTTATGTTTCTGCTGGAGGCGGGGCTAATTTCTGGGCAGAATTGTTAAGAGCAGGAAACTAACGTAGAGCCGAATTAAAAATGATTAAAATCATTACTTACATTTTATTTTCCTTACCAAAAATCTAAGAAGTTTTTTACCAACCGACTTTTGTGTGTGTGTGTGTGTGTGTGTGTGTGTGTGTGTGTGTGTGTGTGTGTGTGTGTGTGTGTGTGTGTTGTAGACTTCGGCCTCAGTAAGGAGTCGATCGATCACGAGAACAAGGCGTACTCGTTCTGTGGGACGGTGGAGTACATGGCTCCCGAGGTGGTGAACCGGCGAGGCCACACCCACAGCGCCGACTGGTGGTCGTACGGCGTGCTCATGGTGAGCGGCGCGACGTTCTGCCAGGCGTCACTTTGTCGCTTCTGTTACACATCACTCTGTTCACCATCTCCATTTTGTGTCTGCAGTTTGAAATGTTAACCGGGACGCTTCCCTTCCAAGGCAAGGACCGCAAAGAGACCATGACCATGATCCTGAAGTGAGTTCACACAGAAAATCAGAAAAATGTTCGATATGATTAAAATCCCGTGATGGACGATGGACGTTATGTGTAAAGTGCAGACAGGGACACGGACACGAGGGCTTCCTGGGGGACACGTCCCGGGACGTAAAGTGTCCGACGACTCTACAGTCAGCAAACCTGCGTGACTTGTGACTGTAATATTTAGCTTTCGGGGTAAAGAGAAAAATTCACAGCAATATTCACCACACACTGTTACCATAACGACACACTTCCCAGTCTTACTCGGTATCAGCTAACAAACTAGCATAACCTGTTAGCCGGATACGATTTTCACTTCACACCGTCTCCCGTCTTGCAACTGGCAACCCGATTGGCTGAGAAGAAAATACGTCACTGGAAGCTCCCTGTTCTACACCCTGTAGAAAAAATAAATAAATAAATAAATGCCCTGTAGAATTTGCGCCGCTCGTTACGCGTGAACGAAGCCGTACGCTTAGCGTCAGAATGTAAGAGCCACTGATGGAGGACGAGGTCATACTTGAGCACCAGCGCTCTAACACTTCACCTACTATAACCACATCAGGCTGGATGGGGATCACAGTGACTAATGCTGTTTGAAGTGGACTTTAATGAAGTGCCCCAGGCTCGGGCAGATGCGCGGGTAGCAGAATGAACACAGCCGAGTCGAAGGCTTAGGACCGTAATAACAAGGAGCTCCTTCACTGGAACGCAGATGATTCAGTGTCCATGACAAACTGACTCATCCTCGGTGTCGAGGCACATTTAGGGAATGAAATCAGAGATGAACATACGCGATATGGGCGAAAGTTTGCGCACCCCTGACCATCCTATTCCATGCTGTGTTCATTCAGGAGAACCTACGTGACCTTAGTTAGCTTATCGAAGGTCTCTTATGACTTCCTTATTTATCTCGTCACGGTTCTTGACGACTTCCCACTTATTCACGGTTACACGTCTGAACTTTGGTCCGTTCGGGTCTCCGGGCTCAGAGTTAGGAATGATTAGCAGGATAAACAACACAATAGCGCTGGAGATGTTTCTGCGTTAAGGATTTGTCACGTATTTCTACACGCAGCGCTGCTAATCAGTAAGTTTATAACAAACCGGTAGACAATGATCACCAGCTGCAGTCTAGATAAACCAGACACAAACCCCAGAGGGCTCTGATCTCATTTCATCACATCTGTCCCATCCATCCATCCATCCATCCATCCATCCAATAATCCATAGATCCATCTGTCCCTTCATCCAGTTTATTTGATTCCTCGATTCCTGAGTCGAATCTATCCGAGCATCCGTTTCCTTTCCTTCACGTCAATCCATCTACACCATCTGTTTATTCAGTTCATCACCCTCTTTATATTCTCTCACCCATCTGTCTATAACATCCACCCAACAATCCATCATCCGTCAGTCTGTCCAGTCCATTCATTTCTTCTTCTTTATCCCATCTATTCATTCATTCATCCATCTAGCTGTCCATATCATTTATCTTTCGATCCTTCTGTCGTCTGTCCATCCGTCTCGTCCCATCACAACTTCTGTCTCCACCCATCCGAGTCATTCCATTTGTCTACCCAATTCATCCATTAGCTATCTGCTCTCTCTCTATCCATCCATCCATCCACATTCTTATTTTTCTGTCTATCCCCTCTGTCTATTTTTCCATCTCATTTATTTATCCCATACATCCATCCATCCATCCATCCGGTTCCCATTACATCTGTTGTATCCTCTCATCCCATCTTGTTTATCAATGCGGCTCATCCACTAACCATCTATCTATCCATCCATCCCACCCTATGTATCTATCCATCTCATCCATTAACCGTCCGTCAAGTAAATTCAACTATTCCTTTATTTATCCTTCGACTCACTTGTCCATCCTTTCATCTGATCCTTTTATTTATGGATTTATCTACCGTATCTTATGCCCTTATCCATCCATCCATCTGATCCCATCACATCCATCCCGTCTCCATCGATACATCCATGCGACCCAAACGTTAACTGTCAATCATCGGTCCATCAAATCCATCAACCATCAACCACCTATTCATCCTTCAAATCCATCCATCCAACCCTCCATTTATCCATCACATAAATCCAACCCTCTATTTATCCATCACATCCATCTAACCCTCCATTTATCCATCACATCCATCCAACCCTCCATTTATCCATCACATCCATCCAAACATGCATCTATCCATCACATCCATCCAACCGTCTGTTTATTCTTCTCCTCACACTATCAGACTCCTCTACCGATCCTTCTACTCGTTCCTTTGCGTTCAGTCCCAGCCGCGTCGCCTGTACGTTAATCAGGACGTTCTGTTCTCATGTTTGAGGTGATGCGTTTTCTTTGGGATTGAATATTATAATTATTATTATTATTATTATTATTATTATTATTATTATTATTAATATTGTTTATTCTGTCGAATGCTCCTGTAGAGCAAAGCTGGGCATGCCTCAGTTCCTCAGCCAGGAGGCTCAGAGTCTCCTACGGAACCTGTTCAAACGAAACCCTTCCAACCGGCTGGGTAAGTCTAGCATGCACACACACACACACACACACACACACACACACACACACACACACACACACACACACACACACAGACGGTGTAATGGTTTACTCCTCAGTGTTGTGAAATCGTAACATTTACGCTGATGACTTCGTCTGAAACCGAGCCACAGCTGTCGCAATGTGTTTCTACAGGCGCAGGTCCAGACGGCGTCGAAGAAATCAAGAGACACCAATTTTACGCTTCTATCGACTGGAACGTAAGTGTGTGTTAAATGTTAAAAATAACACACGACCCTGACATGGCTCATGTTCCCCAGAACAGCACGAGCTCTTTCTCTTCCAACCAATGTTATCAGTCACATGTAAGGTCCTGGAACCTCCATAAAACAAGTCTGTTCCTGTTATCATTATTTTCTAGCACATCTAATCAGAAATTCGATCAGTAGCTGGTTTGATTAAGATCAGAAATAAAAAGCTTGTCACGGTTCCTGTTGCCACGGTGACGGTTACGCAGCACCGACACTGGAGACTCCTTAACTCCTGAGATGCCTGCTGAGAAAAAGTTTCATCGTGACGACAACGGTCTGTTTTTATAATCCGTCCGTTTTAGATTACGGAGCATGTTCGCTGTAAATCCCCTAAGCTGTTGCTATAGAAACGATAACGTATTAGAACGAGGCCGTGCGATTTGGGTCACAGGCGGGACTGCAGTAAAGCCGCGCTGTTCTACGGAATAAATCTGCTCTTCATTCACAGTACACACAGTTACCATCATTCTGAATACAGATATATATTTATTTATATTTTCTATATATTTTTTCTACACTTGTACATCTATTTTTAATGTAACTACTATTTATTTATTTATTTGTTTGTTTGTTTGTTTATCTATCTATCTATCTATCTATCTATCTATCTATCTATCTATCTATCTATCTATCTATCTATCTATTTATTTATTTACTATGGCAGCCAGAAGTCTCTGAAATGTCAGGTTTTGGATGTGACTAGAATTAAACTTGAATTAAACTTTTTTTTCTTTGTTTTTTTCTTTTTGTAATCACTAGAAATTATTTCGGCGAGAGATTCTGCCACCTTTCAAACCTGCATCCGGGCGACCCGACGACACGTTTTACTTCGACCCAGAATTCACGGCTAAAACTCCCAAAGGTGGGTCGGCAGAGCGAAGGTTTAACTTCGTGTTCCTTTCATTTCTCGAGGCCCCACGGGAGCCGTGATCGACTCTGAAAATCAGTAACGAGGTTCCAGAGAAACTGATAACAAGCAGAGAAGAAGATGTTCACTGAATTACTCATAAACCTCTAAATAAGTGTGGGAGAGAAGCACAGGAAGTTTGCTTACTGTGTGTGTGTCTTTGTGTGTGTGTCTGTGTGTGTCTGTCTGTGTCTGTGTGTGTGTGTCTGTGTCTGTGTGTGTGTGTCTGTGTGTGTGTCTGTGTGTGTGTCTGTGTGTGTCTGTGTGTGTCTGTGTGTGTGTCTGTGTGTGTGTCTGTGTGTGTGTCTGTGTGTGTGTCTGTGTGTGTGTGTGTGTGTGTGTGTGTGTGTCTGTGTGTGTCTCTGTGTCTGTGTGTGTGTGTGTGTCTTTTGTGTGTGTGTGTCTTTTGTGTGTGTGTGTCTGTGTCTGTGTGTGTCTGTGTATGTCTGTGTCTGTGTGTGTGCGCGTGTGTGTCTGTGTCTGTCTGTGTCTGTCTGTGTCTGTCTGTGTGTGTCTGTGTGTGTCTGTGTGTGTCTTTTGTGTGTGTGTCTGTGTGTGTCTGTGTGTGTCTGTGTGTGTGTGTCTGTGTGTGTGTCTGTGTCTGTGTCTGTGTCTGTGTCTGTGTGTGTCTGTGTCCGCGTGTGTGTCCGCGTGTGTGTCCGCGTGTGTGTGCGCGCGTGCGTGCGTGTGT
Source organism: Tachysurus fulvidraco (assembly GCF_022655615.1). NCBI lineage: Eukaryota > Metazoa > Chordata > Actinopteri > Siluriformes > Bagridae > Tachysurus > Tachysurus fulvidraco. The sequence continues at coordinate 15,644,007 of NC_062542.1, read as the reverse complement.
GTGTGTGTGTGGGTGGGTGTGTGTGTGTGTGTGTGTGTGTGTGTGTGTGTGTGTGTATAGACTCACCAGGTGTGCCCCCTAGTGCAAACGCTCATCAGCTCTTCAGAGGTTTCAGCTTTGTGGCCATCACCTCAGAGGAGGAAACACAACCGCTGCAGAGCAACATCAGCTCTATAATGCAGGTAAATACACACACACACACACACACACACACCCGACTTCTTATTACGGGGTGTGATGACAACTCCAAAATTATTAGCACCCTCCAAGGGAGCACATAATATATATAGAATAATTACATTACACTCGCCGAGCACTTTATTAGGAACGCCTGGGCACCTGAACTAATGAACACGTGAATTAATCATGAGCCAACAGCACAGTAGCTGGAGACCATGTGATGTCGAGTGTGGCGTGGTCTGTAATGCCGGCTTTGATTATCTCAGAGATGAATCTGAGTCTACCAAAGGCAGAGGATCACCCAGATCGGCCTGCTGAAGGTCGGAAGAACGCAGTTTAGGATTCGGTTCCAAATGTCTACTGTGTAACAAGGAAAAGTGCCTCAGAGCACAACACCTTAGACGTATCAAATATCAAACAATGCCGTACGCCATACTAAGCTTATTGTTTTGGGGTGCCAATAGTTTTAAAAGTTGAAACGTTCACTGTTTAAGACAGGGGTCTGGTCTTGTTCAGAAAGCGCAGTGTGTCTGAGCAGGTTTTCCGTCCCATCACGCAGGAGCCACACCTGATTCCACCTGATTGATGAGTTGATCTTGGCTTCCAGATGACTCAGGTGTGGCTTCTGCTTAGTTGGAATGAAAATCTGAAGAAAACATTCCACGCTTGTCTTATTATTGTCTTATCTTTACGCCTCATTCTTTTTCCATCCGCGAGATGTTTCATCACAGACTCGGTAACACACAGAAAATAGTTCGATGTTTATTATAACGAGGCTCGGTGTAGCTGCATGAGCTGGTAGAGGACAGGCCTGGACTAGTCTCTTGTCCTCTTTTGTCCTCGACGCAGCAACTTCACAGGAACACGTCGCAGTTCGGAGACTCGTACGAGGTCAGGGAGGACATCGGCGTCGGCTCGTACTCCATCTGCAAGCGCTGCATTCACAAGAACACCGGCATGGAGTACGCCGTCAAGGTGACCGCTCGCTTCTGCTCGAACCTTCTGTTAAGATCACTAGAATAAATATCGTAACCTGAAATACGTTCGTTTTGTTTTTTTCTTCTTCTAATTAGATCATCAACAAAGCCAAAAGGGATCCGACGGACGAGGTGGAAATCCTCTTACGCTACGGCCAGCATCCCAACATCATCACTTTAAAGGATGTGAGTGTGTTCATCGTGCTCGAGCGCCACGCCCTTCCAGCCGGCGACACGTGATCGCCGTGTGATGTGCTTTTATTTTTCCGGTAAAACGACTAAGCTTTGTCCTTCGTACATCTCTGCGTCCTGCAGGTGTACGACGACGGCCGCTCTGTTTTCCTGGTGACGGAGCTGCTGAAAGGAGGGGAGCTGCTGGATAAGATCCTCAGACAGAAGTTCTTCTCTGAGAGGGAGGCCAGCGCCGTGCTCTACACCATCACCAAGACCGTAGAGTACCTTCATGCGCAAGGGGTAATCATCCACATCAATCTCGATATCCCCATCATTCCGGTTTATCCTCAGCTTCCCCCGTTATTCCGACCAACATCCACATCATAACATCCTCAGTCACTTCTCCAACATTCCCATCATCCATCTTGTTCCCAGGCGTCACTATCACCTCCAACATTCCCATTATTTCCCAACATAATATCTCCATAATTTCACGGCAACCCCATAATTTCAGATAATTCCCTAACATAATATCCTCATCATTCCATAATCATTCCCAAAATTCCACAATCATTTCCCCGGCCACAAGCAGCAGCACTTACAGTCGTTCCAGTGTCCGTGTGCATGCTGATAATATCCACAGCCTCAATTCCCTTGTTCCGTGTTCTCAGGTGGTCCACAGAGACCTCAAGCCCAGTAACATTCTCTACGTGGACGAATCCGGAAACCCGGAGTCCATCCGGATCTGTGACTTTGGCTTTGCCAAGCAGCTGAGAGCAGAAAACGGGCTTCTGATGACGCCGTGCTACACCGCTAACTTTGTAGCACCAGAGGTACACGTCGCCGTACAAAGGAGGAGTTTGTGTGTGTGTGTGTGTGTGTGTGTGTGTGTGTATGTGTGTGTGTGTGTCAGGTTAAAGCAGAAATAACTAACTGTGTCCCGTAGGTGTTGAAGAAGCAGGGCTACGATGCCGCGTGTGACGTCTGGAGTCTGGGGGTCCTTCTCTACACAATGCTCACAGGGTAAATCTGAAAATCCAGCGTTTATAAAACCAAAACATTTTGCACTTCACTGGGATTTAAAATGACTTTGGACTGTTTTGCAGCTTCACTCCGTTCGCCAACGGACCCGAAGACACACCGGAGGAGATTCTGGCTCGGATCGGCAGCGGGAAGTTCTCGACCACAGGAGGATACTGGAACTCCGTCTCGGCCGAAGCAAAGGTGTCGTCACTTTTTAACCTATTAAGCCTCGAATCAGTATAAAGGTTTATTTCTTTACACCCCAGTTCCTTAAACGTCATCTTGACAACCCTCAGGACCTGGTATCTAAAATGCTCCACGTAGATCCTCATCAGAGATTAACGGCCGCACAAGTGCTGAGGCATCCGTGGATCGTCCACAAAGACCAGCTCCCCAAATACCAGCTGAACAGACAGGACGCTCCTCATCTCGTCAAGGTACGAACACCGGGGACACTCGGGGTTTACAGGGTCATGAGCCCAAGAATTTCACTCACCATGGCACATGTGCTGTGGTGATGTGACAATAAAGGTGACTTGACTTGACTTGATCTGCACCCTGATACCTGCGTCATGTTCAGTAGAATTGCTCGAGGCAGAAAAGCTGATTACAGCGATATCGTATTACGGCTTTCAGCCTTTCGAGCTAAATCAGATGAAGGAAGAAATTAAAGAGAACGTTTTAGTGTAAAACAGACGCAAACCTTTCCGTGTCATGTGTGATGAGGTGGAGATAAATTAAACACACCCAGGCTGATTCCTGCCCTATAACAACGTCTTCACCAGGTTAAGTTTATAACAATCTCTTACCTGTCGGTAATCGGCACTTTGTGCCCGTGTGATGTTTTTATAGCCAGCTCTTTAGTTATAAACTGTGATTTGTAAGAACATTAGTCAGCATCTTCCAACCAATCAGAATCCAGTAGCAGTTTATTGTTTGATTCAAAATGCAGCTAGTTTAAAATAATAATAATAATAATAATAATAATAATAATAATAATACATTTGGAGCTGATTTTGTTTATGATGTCACATGACCGTGGCGTAGCCTTAAGATCTCACGTCATCTATCTGTTTATACGTTGTGCGTGTTCTGACAGGGCGCCATGGCTGCGACGTACTCCGCCTTGAACAGGAACGTTCCCCCCATTCTAGAACCCGTGGGCTGCTCCATTCTCGCTCAGCGTCGAGGAGTGAAGAAAGTGACCTCCACCGCACTCTGAAGTTCCGCCTATTACACCAAGCAACCAACCACAGACCTCACGGCCCGGTGCAAGCACACGGCTCAGCCCCTGCCTGCCTGCCTGCCGCCCAGCCTGACGCACACCTGACACCCAGCCTGCCGCCCATCCGCCCCTAGACCTAAGGGCAAGCCTGGGCTCTGAGGCCCCCTGGTGGACCATCCAAATCTTCCTCATCCGCCACCGAAGCGGATCAATAAAATCTTTGGGAAAAAAAGCATCCGGAACATTCTGTAGACTTTCTTTGGGAAACAAGAGACTGACTCATGCATATGAACTTGTAATATACTGTAATATTCTTTTTATATAAAGCTGGTAGAGAACAATATTATTGTATTAAAGAGACTGTATGCTGTCGTGTTATGAAATGAGAACAGATAAACAGAATTTTCACTATTTCTCTGCAAAAAAAGAAGCAAAACACACTCCAGATTATACACTTGTTACGAATCGAATGGTTTTTTTTTTTTTTTTGCAAACCTGATTTTATTCTTATTTTTCTGGGAACAAAAATCAAGCGTAATATTAAATTCTTTACTTTATGTTACAGAGATATAAACGTCTTTATGTACCAAAATAAAATCAAAGAATTTTTATCAAGCTTTAAGGAAAAAAAAACTAAACTCTGATTGGCTAAGCGTGAGGGTTATAAAGGATCTGAATATGAAGTTTAGATGATTTAGTGATTATGATTACATGCAGTAAATATGTTCAATTAAACTGTTTTTTTGTACAAAAAAATGTTTGGAATTTGCCTTTAAAAGTATATCATTAAAATTACTTTTGAATAATTAATAGTTTTGAGATTCAGAATAAATAACACAGGGCAAAAAAAATCACTAGTGAAATATGCAGATTTATGTAAATGATATGCAAATTCAGCTCAAGGTCAAACATCTGGAGATTCCCCCCAAAAAAAGCTTTCAGATTTCAGTGAAATAAAATCGTAATGTTTACTCGATGCCCAGTTTAACTAACTAGCTAACATTTTACCTAGTTGGGCTTTAGTTAGTTATTTAAATTGGTGACTTTTTTTTACTGAGAATCCTAGCCTAATTTACATAAAATGCACATTTTAAAGAATTTTGATTTTTAATCTTTAAATTGGAATCCATCATTTAAAGTTCTGTGCCATTCTGTATTAGTTAAAAACACCACAAGGGGAAAACCATTAAATGTGAGTTCAGTATCATTCTGATAAACATGATGAGCATCATGTGAAACTTAAAGCCATCAGAAGACACAGAAATTCCTTTTTCTTCCTTTTTTTTTAGTTTGATTTAAAAACCCTAAAAAAAAACGTGGAAGGTTCTGTAAATGATTCCGGAACCCAGAGAGAGAGAGAGAGAAGCGATAAAAGTGATGGTGTGTAATTTTCACTCAGCCTTCAGCTTTCCACACGACGTTAAAGAGCACAAACACACCGCAGCACGTGACTTTATCAGACTCAGGTTCACGAGACGCATAAATACTCGGACGTCTTCGCGTTTTTTTGTTTTTTTTTAATATATATAATAATTGATTTTGAGTTGAAGACAAAATGGATTTCGAAGCACTATTAAGTATATTTTTTTAGAACCGCAATAAATGGCTGCTTTACCTAATGTTAGTATGTGGAAATCTAGCAGCTCGTGCTTGATGTGTGTGCGCGCGCACGTGTCCGTGTGCGTGCGTGTGTGCGTGTGTGTGTGTGTGAGGTAAAGTCCATGTTTGTGTTTCTTTTTTTCTTTTCTTTTTTTGTGAAGATACGTTTTGTTCACATTGTCGTCTTCTTTCTTTGTTAACTTGAAAAGAAACAAAATGCTGGAACAAGTTTTTGTTGCTTCTTTTGTGTGTGTGTGTGTGTGTGTGTGTGTGTGATTGAAACATCGTTTATTTCACGTGGAGTAAACCTTTTTTATGAAGAAACAAAGAATGAGGTTTATAGAGGATGAGGATTATAAGATTCTTTTTTTTTTAATTGCATATAAACATAAATAACAACAAGAGAGATATAGCTATGTGGTATACATAAATGCCATCAGTATACACAGGTAAATGATTTATATAATCCAAACAAACAATATAAATAACATAAAGAGAAGCCAAAAGAAAGACACCACCCTCCAAATATGGTGCCATTTAATTGTCTATTTCCAATTTGCAGATAATATTAGGATTGTAGTTTCCATGACCACTATAATAGGCCCAGTGACACAGTTACGTAATCAGCCAATCACGTAGCAGCAGCTTGGTGCAAGAAATCTTGTATTTATGGGTCAGGAGCTTTGTTAATGTTCCTCAAAATGGTTGTTAGTGCTGTATGTGTGTGTTTCAGAAACGTCTGCTCGGATAGATATTCTTTTACAAAAATATGTGTTAAAAAATTAGCTGGCCTTGTTAATGAGAGAGAGAAAGTCTACAGAAATCACTCTGTACAAACGTGCTGAGCAGAAAAGCATCAACAGCAGAACACATCCTGGCAGCCAAAGCGCAGGATCATCCAAACCATACAGGTGAAGATTATACAGACATCCAGCAACGTCCAATTAGTAATTCATAATTACACTAACACTAACTAATGCGTGAAAGACATTAAACAGTGGATGCTTACTAACTTCCCCCTTGTACTAGGACCACATGCAGACAAGAGTAAGCTTTCTGATGGCAGAGTAGCTCTCGATGGGCTTTCTCTCTCATCATGTGAAAGCGGTAAAAGTTCTGGTGTGATTATTGACTCCGGGCTCTCATTTGAACCTTATCTAGATATCACTAGTGTGGCCTTCTTTTACAGAAGTATTGCTAAGATATGAAACACGATGTCACAGCACGATGCTACATGCTTCTTAGCTCCAATGAAGATAAATTGTAATGTTTAATGTGTAAGTGCACAAAGAAATTCAGTACAATTGTGTGCTTCCGACTCTGTGGGCAGAGTTTGGGGAATGATGTGGAAGAACACATGGTTGTGGTGGTCAGGGGTGCACAAACTTTTGGCCTATAATGTAGATACATGCATAAATACATACTGTATCTCTACTTACGTTTTTTCTACTCATTATATATATATATATATATATATATATATGTATAAAAATATCATATCCATATATACATTATTTCATGAAGCAGAGATGATGATGATGATGATGTTCATTCATTTGAACTTTTCAATAAAGTTTTTTGTCTTGAATGAACTGCACATGCGCATCATGCTTTATATTCAGCAGGCTTTTTCCCCTCTGATTGTGTGTCGCTTACCTGCTGTTTGTAGGAATAAAATTAGTCATTTTAAAGTCCAATAAAACAGATAAATATCTTTATATACAGGAGGCAGCAGTCGGATATCTAGAACATGCCAAAAAATAAAGGTAAAGTGTTTTTTATTTATGTCTGTGAGGTTCACAAAAACAACTGGATTTGGGGCACGAGCAAGTTAAGCATGTAGGCTAACGGTGTTAGCATGGCTGCGTTAGCATGGCTGTGTTAGCATCTTGTGTTAGCATCTTAACGGTTTGTATTAATAAAAAATATCTAATCCGGCTCTAAAAATAAAAGAAGCAGATTTGTGAAGATGAATGTAATTGTACTTGATGTTACTGATATTATTTATATTATTTAGCGCCGTTTGTTTATTTTTTTTTCCTGTCAGTAAAAGTCGTGAACAAACAAATAAATAAATAAATAAATAATTGAGCTGCGCAGTTGTTGACATGAACGATTTCCTTCACGCAGAAAAATGCATCCTTATCTAATTAATCTGGATCAGTTTGTATATGTTTATCTGTTTTAACACAAGGTTTAACTGGGTATCTAACACATGCTGAACAAATCCTGTATTAACGTGTTAGAGCTGACAGTGTTGAGGAAAAGAAAGGAAACAGACTCGAAATGGACAGAACTCCTGATCTAAAGGAAGTCAGGAACTAAAGGAGATATAAAGCTTTATGCACTTAATGAATGAATACTTTAGACTTGTCTGTTCTCTAACACTGTGTGGGTCGTGTCGGGTTATCGCTCAAAGTTCTACCAATTCCTGACTCTTTAGTCTCCGGAGACGAGCCGACACGAGAAAGAGGAACCAAACTAGAGCTGTTATAAGCTGTTCCAGTGTGAGGAGTAAAGACGAGTGTATACAGGGTGTTCAGTGTGAGGAGTAAAGACGAGTGTATACAGGGTGTTCAGTGTGAGGAGTAAAGACGAGTGTATACAGGGTGTTCAGTGTGAGGAGTAAAGACGAGTGTATACAGGGTGTTCAGTGTGAGGAGTAAAGACGAGTGTATACAGGACGTTCAGTGTGAGGAGTAAAGACGAGTGTATACAGGACGTTCAGTGTGAGGAGTAAAGACGAGTGTATACAGGGTGTTCAGTGTGAGGAGTAAAGACGAGTGTATACAGGACGTTCAGTGTGAGGAGTGAAGACGAGTGTATACAGGACGTTCAGTGTGAGGAGTAAAGACGAGTGTATACAGGACGTTCAGTGTGAGGAGTAAAGACGAGTGTATACAGGACGTTCAGTGTGAGGAGTGAAGACGAGTGTATACAGGACGTTCAGTGTGAGGAGTAAAGACGAGTGTATACAGGACGTTCAGTGTGAGGAGTAAAGACGAGTGTATACAGGGTGTTCAGTGTGAGGAGTAAAGACGAGTGTATACAGGCCGTTCAGTGTGAGGAGTAAAGACGAGTGTATACAGGGTGTTCAGTGTGAGGAGTAAAGACGAGTGTATACAGGGTGTTCAGTGTGAGGAGTAAAGACGAGTGTATACAGGGTGTTCAGTGTGAGGAGTAAAGACGAGTGTATACAGGGTGTTCAGTGTGAGGAGTAAAGACGAGTGTATACAGGGTGTTCAGTGTGAGGAGTAAAGACGAGTGTATACAGGACGTTCAGTGTGAGGAGTAAAGACGAGTGTATACAGGACGTTCAGTGTGAGGAGTAAAGACGAGTGTATACAGGACGTTCAGTGTGAGGAGATTGAGTGTGTAAGAAGGTGTAAGCAACACAGCAGTGTTTATGATTGCAGCAGCAGCAGATCTTTAGGTACAAACCTACAGAATTCATGTCAGAGAAACAACAAAGTTTAGAAACACAGACATCACTAATCGACTCCTCACAGACACACACACACACACACACCCCGTGTGGCAAGGAGGGAAAGTGTTTCTTCACTTACAAAATAAACAGGTATTTTGCATGTGAAGCAAATTCCGTATTCTCTTGAGAATGTGTGTTAAAGTGCAGCGAGTGACATTTGCACCCCAGTCAGGTTTTTGGTATTGACTTATGTTTTTGCTCTTCTGGTCTTTAGGTAAAGGAGGAAAGAACAGGCGACGTGGTAAGAACGAGAACGAGTCCGAGAAGAGGGAGCTGGTGTTTAAAGAGGATGGACAAGGTAACATACATTTATCTCCACCCTGAAACCCAGCATGTGTGTATAGATTGATGCCAGACACGGGAACAGAATAAAGCCATGCTGCATCACTCTGCTTGGGTAGAGATGGAGGACGAGCGTAATCCAAAGTATAAAGTCATACTCGGTGTAAAACTTTTTTCCTTTAAATCATTGAAAGCTGATGTGGTGTGAAAAAAAAAAAATCATGTTTTTAAACCACTTGAATGGTTTTCAGAGTACGCTCAAGTGATAAAGATGCTGGGAAACGGCAGGTTGGAGGCCATGTGCTTCGATGGTGTCAAGCGGCTTTGTCACATCCGAGGAAAACTCCGGAAAAAGGTTTCACATACACACACACACACACACGCGCTAACACTCTTTCTCTCTCTCTACCTCTCTCTCTCACACACACACACACACACAGCTGACTCAGCACCATCTCATCACACTGTGAACAGGTTAGAGTTCGGCTCAGCTGATCTTTCCGACCACACTGGATTAAACTAAAGGATGGGAAACTGAAAGGATTATATGTTGAACGTGATCACATGTATTGGCACTATCGATTAAATCCATATAATCGACAGTCGTAAACACACACGCATTTGTTTTTACCCACCGTCACTGAATATGTAAGAATTTAAATGTAAATAAAATGATTGCTGTGTCTTAATTAACGACAATTTGTTTCTGAGATTTATACAGTCAGTAGCTTGAACTTTCAGTGCTGTGGTGTGTGTTTATCAAACGCCCTTATCTGAAAACCATCTTTCTTCTCCCAGGTTTGGATCAACACGTCGGACATTATCCTCATCGGCCTGAGGGATTATCAGGTGAGTTTCCAGCTCAGGTGTGCTGCATGGTCATTAGGCACATGATGAGGATGTTACATTATAGTAGGAGTTGAACGATATTCCTCAGTACTCATGTCCACGCGGTCTCGTCTTGGTAAATTACCCATAATCCTCCATTTTATTATGATTTCCACAACCAGCTTAAGCCATGATTACACAAACATTCTTATAACAGTTACGTTAGAACGTAGTCATGGTCTGAAACGTGATGTCTGTTCAGCGCATGTTTACAACCTGGTAGTAATATTAGCGTTCTATTTAAAACTCTTTCAATCCGAAGCTTGTGGGTTTTCTGATTATTAGGCTATACGTGTATGAATGAATGATACGTGTATCAAAGACGCCGTCGCTGACTCGGTGTTTGTGTTTGTTTCAGGACACGAAGGCAGATGTTATTTTGAAGTACAACGCTGATGAGGCTCGCAGTCTGAAAGCGTACGGAGAGCTTCCAGAGCACGGTATCTGTCTTCCTGGAATTCACCTCATCTCACAGAAATGCTGATTCAAAGCTTCATTAATTGCATTTTTTTTTTCTTTTCCCCCCTTAGCCAAAATCAATGAGACGGACACGTTCGGACCCGGAGACGACGACGAAATTCAGTTCGACGATATCGGAGATGATGACGAGGACATCGACGATGTAAGTGCGAATGCAGATTTGTTTCCTTAAGGATAAAGTGCTGCTGTATTACACCGGTGTCGTGTTGTGTATCGGATCTGACTTGTATTGTATCGCTGTAGATCTAATGTGGAGCTGCTGCTAAGGAGGAAGCGGACTTCGGTCCGCCGGTGGAGACGGGAAGCCTGGCGTCTCGAACCCTCGGATTTAGGGCTTTCATCACTAACTATACGACGGCATCACTATTTACAATACATTGTTAGTTTTTAATGTATTTATAATCATTTCACCCCAAGTGGAATTTAGTTGAAGAATCTTTGGGTTCGCAATAAAAACGAACAATTTTATGTTTTTGTCTTGCAGTCTGTAATTCTTGTAGCGTCTAAACGATAAAGAGAAATGTTTGTGAGAGGAGTAGCTGCCTTTAATTGTTTATTTGTTTGTTTGTTTCTGTTAAACAGGCTGTTGGAAACATGGAGTCTGTCTTTGGGAACATATTCCTTTGATTTTTTATTTTTTTTGTGAATGTTTTTGAAACAGGAAGTCAAATATTTTTTACATATAAAACAGAGCTGCTGCATTAAAATACATTTCTGATCGAATCCCTTGGCACTGGAGACACGCAGATGCTTTTCTATTCTCGTCCCGATGCCGCTTTCACGTATACCGATTCTGTACTAACGTGTCAAATCTACGCACGTCTCACTACTCCTGAGCATCTCGAGCTCAAGTGCTTTCTTCTGACCAAACGAGATAACCGTGACGTATCTATCAGTGCACATCTGCTTCTGATCGGAGGCAGTTTTCTTATTCTGAAGTGAGGCTCTAATGGTTTCTTTCTACAATTAAGGGGGATAAAATGAAAACCGGGCAAAGCTCAGAATATTTTTATATCCAAGAAACACAGCTGAAATGTTATCAGGTCTTTTTTTTTTTCATGAACTGTCCTTCGTAAAAAAAGCAGATTGTGTTAATTTGTGATTTACGTTACGTCATTAAGCGTAACGTTAAAGACGGTGGGGTTTCTTTCTCTCCTGCTTTTGATCCAAGATGAATGATTTTTGAAATAAAAAGATGATACTATGTGAAATTAATTTTTCCTTGTTTCTCTTTTCTCTTCAAACGTTCATTCATTCGTTCACGAATCTGCAAACTGCTCCCTTTGTACCTTTTATCCTGCTTAATATCGGAATATAATCTCTCAAGGAACCTGAACTGCTCATAATGGATCTACTGATCCACTGAAGAGAGCCTTTGGTCCTAAGAGTGGATGTAAGAAGTGGGTTAGTGTGTTATAAAGGCGAGTTAGTTTCTTTTTCATGGTTAATTTAATAAAGGCTTTTGGAACTCTTTGTGAAAGGAACACGTTTAGTTTCAGGGTTCTCTGTGACATCTAAGGAAGTGTTAATGGTTAGACTGATCTTATTCTCAATGTGTGTCCTAATGAGCCAGAATCAGTATTTTATTGATTAATGAGACTAAAGGTTAATACTAGACAATAGGTTCATGCACCTGAACACCACCTCGTCCACAGCAATCAGCCAACCACGTGGCTTACGATCGTGCAGATTCGGATGAACCGTCATCTCGGTAACACAGAGACAGATTGTTCTTCTCTCTCTCTCACACACACACACACACACACTGTACACGTCAGTTTTCACATGCAGTACGTACAGTGTATAAAAAAGAAAAGAAAACAATACAGATTTCTGTATCTTTTGTGTATAAAACGCGCGTGAAGCCAAAACGTCTATGACGTCATACTGTATATACATGCACGAGCCCGGTTTAATTCGGTCCATTTTCCGTGAATATCCGTGACATTTTGTCTCATTAATATAAATACACGAACTCTGTATAAAACAGTCGTTTGCTTCGAATAGCTTTAGATGAAGCTGATGAAGCTTCGTTGCTCCTGTGGGAGCTGTTGCTATGGTTACCATACGTTGAGCCAGGTCCGCCGACGATGACGTAACGCCACACACACACACACACACACACACACACACACACACACACACACACACACACACACACACCCCACACACACACACACACCACACACACACACACACACACACACACACACACACACACACACACACACACACACACGGGGCGCGCGCGCATTCCTCATTGGTTGCTCTGCAAAACCGATGCATTAAAAAGAAATTCTAATAATAATAATAATAATAATAATAATAACCAAAAAAACAAAAACAAAAACGGATTTGTTCATCGTTCTATCGTTTTTATTTGACATTGCATGTAAAGCATGTCCATTTCATGCAGAATCGAGTGTGTGTGTTGATTCTAGTAAAGGGTTGATGTATTTTCAGCATTATTTTTGAATAATAAGAAGAGGAAGAAGAAGAAGGAGTGGAGATGGCTGCAGTTGTGGAGAAGTCAGGTAAGAGTTTAATATCCTTATATGTGCATGGGAATGAATTCCTTTACTGAATGTTCCCTGATCTCTGCTTGGTGAATCAGACTGGAGAAAATGTTGGGAAGAGGTCTTTCTCTACATAAGAGCTTGATCCAGAAATGCAACTGAAATGCTGCAAAATCTGTACAGTTTGTTCATTGCACGATAACAGGTGACAGGAATTATGCACCTTTCCAGGTGTAACACTGATGTGCTATAGATGGAGAAAGGGCTGATATTAATCTGGCATTAAACACCAATGTTTATCACCAATCACCCAACACATTCACGTAGAAGTAAATGACCTAAAAATAGGAAGAAAATCATGTCCTGTTGATTTGTCTTCATTTCAAGATGGACGAATTGCTTCTTCTGATTATGGTGAACGGAGCATCCGAGTCTTACAATATGGAGAAATGAGAAAATGATTTTTTTTACCTTCAGTTTGCATTCATTCGCATAACAATAGAGTAAAGCAATTAACACAAGCAAGACGCTGCATTTCAGTGAGCATGCAGATGCATAACTGAATGTGTTCAAAAAGGGTGTGTTCCTTCTGTTCATCATCATCATGCACGTTGCTGTCACACACCTAACACCCATCATCTTTTTACAGATATGACTAAAGAGCGAGCAAGATTAGCCCGGGAGAGGAGAGAGGAGAGAGAGAGGACTCAGGGTATGTTGAATAAAAACCCCACATGACATCAGGACACATTTCTGAGACAACATCCTGTCCCTGTGTTTCACATCCTGATATGAGCCGTTATCCAGGAAGTGCTTCTCGTAGTGCTGTGGGCTGATTTCTCCTTTAAAACCATTATATCATAATAAAGGCATGCAACTGAAATCCTGTGGGGGAAAAAACAATAAAACCCTCGAAATTGTGACAAAATCTGAACTCAATTTAACTAATTATTATATATTTATATAATTATATTATAATTAACAAGTGGTGGTGAGGGGGTGAATACTTATACAATCACAACCTTTAGGTTTTTGTGGGGGGTTTTTTGTTAATTTTTTAAATATTTTTTTTTAGATTTGCTGTTTTGATTCCACTCTCACACACATCAGTATTCTGGGTTATTTTGTGTAGATTCACAACATATGCAAATCATATTAAATTCATTTCAGCTTCAGATTGTAGGATTAAAAAATGCGTAAGATCTGAACTGTTACTGAAATAAATACTTGTATTCTTAAGTACTTACATAAATGTAGTTGAATAGTGATGTTTACTCAGTGAAGTGTGTTTACGCTAATTCATTTAGCTAGTTGGCTAAGCCTAAAGACAGCCATCAGGAAAATATCATGCTAACTCCAAACCCCTCACAAAATCAGCATTTCCTCGACTCGTTCAATCCAAATATCAGCAATAATAAAAGATAGATAATTTAATAAGCCAATTAAAGTCAGTTTGATTATCTAGCAAACTTAACAAGCTAAATTGGTCATTTTTACTAGCTAACTAAACAGTTAGCTAGTCAAGATTACTAATTTAGCTAGTGGAAACTAGCTTTAATGAGCAATCTTCACTTAAATGTGAATTGTATATCTTAAAATGTTTGTTATTTTTACATGAGAGAAAAAGGATATCATAGAAAGAAAGAAAGAAAGAAAGAAAGAAAGAAAACTCTTATGGTGCTGGACATTTTTAACAAGGATTTTGATGCTCAAGATGAACGTGAGGAGTAAAAAGTTTAAGAGTACACGTTTTTTCTTCTTTGGGAATTCAAGTATTTATTTTCATGTTCAAATCTTCCGAACCGAAGCTCAGTTAGAGCAGTTGATGTATGATTATTGAAGTGTTTCCAGCCCTGCTGAGTTCTGCTCCTGACTCGATAAACCACATCTCTGAGGGATCATTCAGCAGCCGTATCTGAGCTAACAGGGTATTGGAACATCACTATGAGCGTGAAGGAGCGCAGAGATGGTCTGCTCTGATCTGTCTATTTACCCCGTTTCATTGCGTGTGCAGCAAGCAGGGAGAATGAGCTGAGGGAGAAAGAGCAACGCTCCCGTAAACAGTACGAACGTTCGCTGGAGGAGCGAGGGAGGCGTCTGGAGGAGCAGCGGCAGCGAGAGGAGCATCGTCGAGCTGCTGTGGAGCAGAAGAGGAGGCAGCGTGTTGAGGAGGAGAAGGTCAGTACCTTGCATGTTCTCTCATCACTATTATTCACTGTATTTTCTGTTCTTCATCGCTCTGCCTCATCCTTATCCCCGCTTTAAAGCTTGAGCTCATGCTAACGATGCTCCAGAGTGACACCTTCCTGTTCTGTTAATGCTGATATGTAAAAACTACAGAGCTGAGCTTGCAAATCATAAATGTATCCATAGGATCTTTGAAATAATATAAGTACTGGTCCTGAACCATGTTTAAATGTTACAATATACAAGCAATAGCGATATATATACAATATACATATAGCAATATACAATTAGCAACTAGCATCTAGCACACAATTAAAATCTCGTTGCATCCGTCACAAAATTACTCTTATGTAAAGGTAGAAAACTAGCCACCTCTTTTTCAGATTAGGGCAGAGCTAATTTCAGGGTCAGAAATATTTTAAGCCTAAAATGAAGAAAAACAGAGAAGTACTGCACTGTAATGTTCAAGATATCAAGATGAAAATAAAAACAGTTCTCATTAGAAAAAATACTGCAAATTACATTTTCTACAAAATATATTTGAAGGTATATAATTAATTAGGATCTAGAACGTTTTTTTTTAAAAAAAGATTACAGACCGCACCTTTAAAGAGTATAATGATAGTAATCTATGCTACCTGAAAAAGACATCATACTTAAATGCTCTTGGCTTTATTCATTCTAAAAGTTACAATTAATATTTTTATTTTTTTCATCCTGTTTGTGATACTGGTTTAATTTGTTGTAAAGTTTGTGCTCATCGTGAGCTAATTTCCGCTATTTAGCTAGCTAGCTAGCTAGTCCTAGCGAAGCCGTCAGTCCACACGAAGACGGTATGCTAACTCCATCCCCCCATTTATATTTACTTTACTCACGAATTAATGCTCAATAATCTATATATTTGCAAAACCAAAACCTAACTTAACTAATTTAAGAAGATAATTTAAAGAGATTGATTACGTAGCAAATGTAACAAGCTAAATTACAATTCTTAACTAGCTAGCTAATATAACTAGCTCGTATACCTATCTTAATTGAGCAAACTTTACTTGATATTACAATTTAAATAAAACTTCTTTAGGTGTTTTTTTTCTTATTTAAACTGAGAGCTATTTGTTGTTCTGTTTGTATGAAGATGTTTAAAGATAGGAGCAGAGCTTAAGGTGGATTTCAGTGTATTTATTGATTGAAATTGAAAGCATTGCCATGTTGTGACCATCCCCCATGCTAATGCTTGGTCACTCCGGCGCAACGTGATGACATCACCGTTCCCGACCATCTATCCCACGGTGACAGGTGAATAAATCACAATTAGATGTATGATTTAGTGCAACATGGGAAGGTAACAAAGACGTTAGTGTGTGATAAAGGCTCTGGCTGTCTGCTGTGTGTCTTTAACCGAAAGTGTCGTCACTGCTGTCGGATTGATGAGTGCTATAGATGACTCTGTTCTTTACCGCTGCTTCCCCACATCGATACCGTTTCCTCTGCAGTGGCATCAGAATAAATCCCTAGCTTGGACCTGCGCTGCTTTTAATACACACACGATGATACAGAAGAAAAGTATGACTATTATTTACAGTCTTCTTTCCTCTTCTGTACTTCATCTGACTCACTGGGTGGTGATGAGGAGAAATTCTAATTAGAGATGCGATATGTGGGTCATGTTGGGCTTTCGGTCGTGTTCCGTATATAACAGCGATATTAAATGAAAAAACACGAACAAACGTTATTTATATATTCGACTGACTGTTTCCTTAGAATTATCTCTTACAGATTAACACACACTGAACAAACGATCGTTGTTGTTTTTTTTGGTTTTATATTCATTTAAAATTGATTTTTTTTTCTGATCAATTAATTTAATTAATTAATTTGATTTATTATATTACGTTTTATATATACACATTTCCACTAATTTAATAACTCGAACTGCAATAATAAATTTTTTAAAAATCCGTTAAAAAAATCCTTTATATATCCTTTTGCATTATACGTTAAGCTTAATGTAATTAAATAGTAATAAAATACTAATAGTATAATAGAAGGAAAGCATTTATAGGAAATCATATGTTATAGAAAGCATTTATTTTTTCCTCCCCCTTTTTTTGTTTTGATTTTCTTGAAAACGCTTTGCGTCCTTGGTTTTTAAATGTATAGAATGTGTTGTGTGTATATAATGAATTAATACATGTATATATTGTTGGAATTTGTGCCACTGGAGCACTTAGAGTTAATTTTAGACAGGAAATGCAGCCACTGAGTAAATGGAAAACAAGAACAAGCAGGATGAGAGAGAGAGAGAGAGAGAGAGAGAGAGAGAGAGAGAGAGAGAGAGAGAGAGATTTCCCGATAACACTGATGTGACCTGTGCCATTACCATAGCTACACTGTGCGTGTGTGTGCATGCTTGCATGTGTGTGTGTGTGTGTGTGTGTGTGTGTGTATGTGTGCGTGTGCGTGTGCATGTGAGCAGCCGGGTGCCATTTGGGGGATGAAGGGAGGGGTTTGGGCGGGCCATCCTCAGCTCTGTGCTGTTTTAGAAGCACTCCATCACCTGAGAGAGAGGGAGAGAGAGAGAGAGAGAGAGAGAGAGAGAGAGAGAGAGAGAGAGAGAGAGAGAAAAACACACACTCACAGGGCAAGGCCCTTCCTTGTTATTATCCAGCAGTCAGTGAGGAGGAGAGGTTGTGCATCTGTGTGTGTGTGTGTGTGTGTGTGCGCGTGTGCACGCGCGTGTGTGTGTGTGTGAGCGCGAGGGTGGGAGGCGGTCGGCATGGAGTATCAGCTGGCCTCGTCTCCGTCCTCACGGCGCCGCAGTGACAGCTCAGTCAGAGAGAATCTGGTCTTCCCTGTTTTGGAACGCAACGAGCAGGAGCACCTGGAGACGCTGATGCGGCGTTCAGACGACCGCGGCCTGCCGTCGGAGCAGAGACACAAACGCTGGACGTGGGGTGGCCCGCCACGAGCCTGTGAGGGTGAGTCTGAGATCCATATCCTCGGGGGAGGTGGAGGAGGATGAGAGCATGTAAACTCAGGGTGTGTAGGCTGCAATGCAGGGGTGGATTTTTGGTTTTTAAAGATTTTCATGGCCGGTGTGGGTGTTACCTAACAAACTGCAGCAGCTCGCTGTTAGAAGTGATGTAATTTGGTAGAAAAAGCTGGTGTTGCTGTGTGTCACCGATATCTCAAAAGGAACTCAAGGTTAGACCCGATTAGCGATTCAAAGCGATTCAGATTCAGATGCTGAATAAACT
This sequence comes from Tachysurus fulvidraco, assembly GCF_022655615.1. Lineage (NCBI taxonomy): Eukaryota > Metazoa > Chordata > Actinopteri > Siluriformes > Bagridae > Tachysurus > Tachysurus fulvidraco. The sequence goes on along the minus strand of NC_062542.1, from coordinate 15,625,732 downwards.
CCGGTGTCTCACTTAAAATGTCCTTTTTTGTCCTAAATGTCACAGCTGAGATACCGAGATCTATTTCTCTCTCATTGCACCATTCATATGATCTCATTTATTTGTCCTGCTTGTAAAAGCATCTCTTATCTCCCAGCATCAAATAAACCCGCCCGTGTGTTTTTCCACAAAGCAGTGACAGAGACACAGGAGCACCACCCGGACTCTGTGGTGCATTCATAACGACATCAATAATTCACCCTGTTCGAGAGAACGAAGGTCCGCCATCGGCCTGCATGATGCACGAGTCCATTCCGTGTAATTATATAAACATATAAAGAGAGATCCATCGATCCGGGTTCACGTTAGGATTCGGTTGCTTTTAAAAAGCTAGAAAGCTGCACCGAGAGAACCTGAGCTCTTCATCAGCATGAATGTTCCTTCTTCTTCCCGGTGAAGATCATATTACCGTCCAGCTTGACTCCAAAAACTCATCCGGTCGCCGTATCTCGAGCGTGCTCGTCTCCGGCATTTCGCTGACGAGACGTATTAACGTTTCAACACGCTATTTCGTCGTGTCATTTCTGAAACCTTAGACAGCAGTTCAGAGGCCTTCGAGTCATTTTTCTGTCGCGAGTGAATGTACACGAGTGAGTTTGATGATGAGGTCATTAATCCTTGTTCAGATTCTTAACCTAAACACGCTGAGTGCAGCTTTATAACTTCACACTGCTGAAAGAAACCAATGTACATCATGTTGACCGGGAAACACAAAGAGAAACAATTTAGATGATAAAACCGGCGTTAACCTGGTCACACGAGCGTGTACGCCCTTTTATAATGGCTCGGAACGAACCAATCGCATTCCAGCTCATGTTCAGATCTAATTATCAAACATAACGGCAGCCGAAGACCAGCTCTTTCTGTGCGCTTTTCTTCTTGCTTTCATCTGAAACCATGACCCATATAAATCATGTCCAGGAACTTGTTGTTTAAATGAAATCCATCCAGAGAGGGAGACAAAAGAACCTTTTGCTCTGTAGCACCAAATCCATCATCAAACACAAGCAGAGAACGTCGGTGTACTATTTTTTGGTATGAACATCAAAACGGAACGTCCGAATCTGCCAAGAGACCAACAGCACCGTCAGAGGAACTTCTGCCAAGTCCTGGTCACTCCCTGTAGATCTGGGTAGGATTTCTAGACGCACCAAAATCACCTAAAATCTCGTGTTCTGGGTCGATGAGAACAAAATAAAGCATTTTGGACACAATTGTATAAATAATGCAACAAAAACAAGACAGTTTAGCATCCGAAGATCACCATACAGTGTCCATGATGAAGCATGATGGTGGCAGCATCGTACTATGGAGCTGCTTCTCTTCATCAGGCATCGAGGCTGTAGTTTGTTTAGGCCTAAAGGTGAGGTCTTCGATTTTTGAAAGTCAATGACGACATTTGAAATCACCAAAACAAACACGCCCCTAACCCGAACGGGTCCCACCCCTGTATCGATAGCTCCGCCCACACATACATACGTAACCCGGGCGACTGATGGAAAGAAACGTGTCTTTATCATAGCTGAAGGGAAGAACAATACGATTGTAGATAAACAAACAAGCAAAAATGCCACACAAGCATAATCATGTAAAGGACAAAGGCATATATTAGTTCTGTGTAACAAAGCAAAACCAACGTTACTCACCTATCGAGAAGGAAAAAAGCGCCTCGGCGTCTTAAGTAAAGTCGGCCACATATTGACAGGTCGGAGTTTCCCGAGTCGATAACTCCTGAGCTAAACGCTGTTACTACACAAAACGCGGTTGTAGCTGCCTCTCTACATTACTACGATAGAAAAGAGGTGTTATTTGTGTAGTAACAGCGTTTAGCTCAGGAGTTATTGACTCGGGAAACTCCAACCTGTGAATATGTGGCCAACTTCCTGCTCCTTCAGTTCTCTCCAGCGCTGGAAAGCTGATCCTATATTAACACGTCCTACTTCTTGTCCTTATCGTAAGTCTTTCTTCGCTTTCTTTCTTTGTTTTTATCCTCCATGTCGATGTTAAAACCGCTTTCTGCTAATGTCACACATGCGCACTGAACACCCTCTCCGCCCATATTGACAAGCCCCGCCCCTTTCTGCTCATTGGCTACACGTTTGTTTTGATTTTTGTTTTGATTTTTGATTATTATCGGCCCGACTCAGTTTTCTGAAGCATTTCTCAAAAATCGGAGACCCTGCCTTTAAATCCTCCAGCCTGCGTTAGGTATCTGAAGAAAACCGTAGCATGCGGCCCGTAGCATGCGCCCGTCTGTGACATAACAGGAAACGGTTTACCGTAACAGGATAATATTACTGATGTGTCTATCAAGGGGTTTGTTTTACATTCATTTAGTTAATTTGTGTATTTAAACTCTGGACATCCACCTAAAGGAAGCCCTAAAGTTATTTGGAAAAAAGTGTCCAATCAGCAGCGAGTGTGTGATGTTTATTAAGCCCCTCCCCTTTCTGTTTTCCCGTTTTCTGATTTGCTGTTGTGTTGTGTTTTTTTTGTCGTGTTGTGAAAATGTGAACGTTTTTAGAACGTTTGAAACATTTACGTGTTGGTCATGTGATGTGACTTTATAACGCTATAACGAGGAAGACTTGCGTAACAATTCCGTATCGTAGGATTTGCACAAATTCTCTGATTTGTGATGCGTAAAGGGACAATTTCTCTGTTGCATTCATGTGCGTTTGCTATTTTCCAGTAAACTAAGTAGATGTTGATTTCGATTCTTAGCATGAAGTAAAGTAACCGAAGTTAGTTTTTTTTTTTTTTTAGATTTTTTTTTTCATTAAATACTTGAAAGGAACAGAAAAAGAAACTAACAAGAATTGTCATCATTGCCATGTAACAAAAAACGATATGCCAGAGTCCAACAGTCTTTCAGTTCAGACTAAAGCACTATTCGGACGGGACTAGTTTTACGTGCGGGTAAAGTAATTATTACCAGAGCTTCTCTGTGATTTTAGTCCCGTCCGAATGTGCCATCTCGGTAATCATTACGGACAATAGCACTATTTGGACGGGATTAGTTTTACGTGGGGACGTGGAGTAATGCAATTTTACCTCAGGACGTCTGTAATATTAATTGGCCAATTCGCACGGGACAAGACATCTCAGTAAAACTAGCAGAAGTGGGAGGGGTAACTCGCTTTACGCACCACAGTAACCTCCTTGTCGTCATGTGCGTATGACGTTGCTTCCTGTTATCACGTGCGCAAACAGACAACATGGCGCCTCCATGATTGCAAAACGCGCCAAAAACTACTTTTAAACAGGAAATGACGGAATTTTACCGTACATATTTACAGCGGGTCTATTCGGACGGGATTAGTATTACCTGAGGTAATTTTTCCGGACCTCTTTACAGAAGGTAAAAGTCGCCGTAATCTTTACTGACATTGTCCGTAATGATTACCGAGATGGGACATTCGGACGGGACTAAAATCACAGAGAAGCTCTGGTAATAATTACTTTACCCCCCACGTCCCCACTTAAAACTAGTCCCGTCCGAATAGTGCTAATGTCAGTAAAGATTACGATGACTTTTACCTTCTGTAAAGAGGTCCAGAAAAATTACCTCAGGTAATACTAATCCCGTCCGAATAGACCCGCTGTAAATATGTACGGTAAAATTCAACCTACGGCGCGTTTTGCAAGCATTGAGGCGCCATGTTGTCTGTTTGCGCACGTGATAACAGGAAGCAACGTCATACGCACATGACGACAAGGAGGTTACTGTGGTGCGTAAAGCGAGTTACCCCTCCAACTTCTGCTAGTTTTACTGAGATGTCTTGTCCCGTGCGAATTGGCCAATTAATAATTCAGACGTCCTGAGGTAAAATTGCATTACTCCACGTCCCCACGTAAAACTAGTCCCGTCCGAATAGCGCTTAAGTGCCAGTCCTTAAATACAGCGATTGTTCTCATAGCTTTCAGGTTTTTACAAAATTCAATAGTGTCAAAATACATTTTCATCTCATGTTTAAATCTTTAAAAAAACGCTTTTCACTTTGACGATTTTACATTCATGAATGTGATATTTGGCTAACAGAAACATAAGGTTTATAAAATAAATATCATTTTCTGTATGTAAATTAAAAATTTGGATAAACATAACATTTAATATAGTCACAAAAGTCACACAGAAATGTCAGTGTGTGAGAACAGTAACCGAAGTGTGACGTGTGCTTGTGTGACGTCTGCTTTTTTCTGCTCTGCATCACCTGCTGCGTAGACGATCCTAAGGTTGCCCCGCCCTCTCCTGCTGCTTCCTCCATCGCAGCCAATAAGCCAGCTTCTTTCCTGCCTGCCAGCCAATCCAAAGCCGGTATTAATCTCCAGCTGCTTTGCGTGTCTACCACATGTTATGTGTGTGATGTCATGCCGTATTGTGTTCTTTGTGTTCCTTATTGTTTCTCAGGCTTTGCTGTTTATACACCGTCTCCTCCCTAAAGCGTGTAAATGTGCATCAGATGCCTCTGGGACATTTCTTGGCATTAAAACTCAGTGAATGTGATCGATCATTAGGACAGAGAGCACATAGCCAGAGGCAGATCCGTGTCCTGCTCCCTGCGTGCGTGCTGGAAAGGGCGGACGTGCAGGATGCGCAGGATGTGGATCTGAAATCAGCCTCGAGCTGCAGTGCTGCTTCAGTGCTGAGGGGGAGGACGATACGGGATCAGGGCGGATGCTTCAGCTGTTAGTTCACTACATATGTAAATTAGATGCAAATCCACATCCTAGCAATGACATCATTTTTCACTACAGATAATATCTTGGGTGAAATTTTCTATTTTAGGAAATTGGATTCTTTTTTCTACCTTCTCTGCTTATGAGCAGATAAAACACCGAAACACCAGAGAATATGACTTAAATTCAGCAAGCACTGTTTCCAGATCTGTTATTATCCTGCAGTTAGGCAACAAGTTACTGGAACAAGCAACTGGGGCATGTGTTAGTAATAAAGCAGGACACGTGCTGTGAGCGGTCTGGGGTGGGGTTTTTACATTAATATGTATTACATCGTCTGTTCTAATGAAATAAATGACATTTCTTTGTCTTTGTCATTTGGACCTGAGGACCAAACATTCACACGTAACTGTGTTTAATGTGATTAATGTGTTTAATGTGTTTAATGTGAATAATGTGATTAATGTGTTTAATGTGAATAATGTGATTAATGTGAATAATGTGTTTAATGTGATTAATGTGAATAATGTGTTTAATGTGTTTAATGTGATTGATGTGATTAATATGATTGATGTGAATAATGTGTTTAATGTGTTTAATGTGTTTAATGTGTTTAATGTGATTGATGTGATTAATGTGATTAATATGATTGATGTGATTAATATGATTGATGTGATTAATGTGTTTAATGTGATTAATGTGATTAATGTGAATAATGTGTTTAATGTGATTAATGTGAATAATGTGTTTAATGTGATTGATGTGATTAATATGATTGATGTGAATAATGTGTTTAATGTGTTTAATGTGTTTAATGTGTTTAATGTGTTTAATGTGATTGATGTGATTAATGTGATTAATATGATTGATGTGAATAATGTGATTAATGTGATTAATATGATTGATGTGAATAATGTGTTTAATGTGTTTAATGTGATTGATGTGATTAATGTGTTTAATGTGATTAATGTGATCGACAAGGACAAATTATTCAGATCATAAATTAATCACAGCTCCAGAGTCTTTGATTAAAATTACTTGCCCTGAGCATTTCAGTGGTCTCTGACTTCCCACAATGCCTCTCTCTCTCTCTCTCTCTCACTCTCTCTCTCTCTCTCTCTCTCTCTCGTGCTCTCTCTCTCTTTCTCTTGTGCTCTCTCTCTCTCTCTCTCTCTCTCTCTCTCTCTCTCTCTCTGCAGTACCAGACTTCATGATTCCAGCAGACTGTCCTGAAACAGACCTGATCACTCGTCTTTCCTCCTCTAACTCCTCAGCTGTTTTAGCACAAACATCAGGAAGAGGCAAGTCTGTCCTCTACCAGGCATCGATCATTATTCTGTCCTCCCTGCATCCCAGTATGACCTCTGACCCTCTGCTGTCTTGCCTTTGTCCTCCATTAGCCTCGCCCAGCCCCCACAGGTCTCCGTATAAATCCTCGTCCAACAGAGCCGAGCGCAAGAAGACAAGCACCACATCTGGACCATCGGAGGAATCCCGAGGGGTTGCCACGACCCCCAAAACCCCTCAGGTCAGCCCTGACAGTACCACAGCTTTAAGTGGTGTTCTTTTAAATGACAAATCCTCTTACAGAGCTCAGATTTTTCAATTCAGATTATTCAGTGGGAAAAAACGGTAATATACAGCCCACCAATGAGACGGTGGTCTCCTAGCAACTACATTTCTCTCGCTGTTTCTTGCTTCAGACCCTTTTTTTGATGCCACATCTATACGCAGACCAGTATTTCAACTTATTCGTTTATTAGCAGTTCTCAGGAACAAATCTATAGCATCCAGGTGAAATTATGGAATAAAGCCAGTCATACATTTGGGAATAAACTGTAACTTTGGAAGTACAAATCATTCAGGTGTGTGAAAGTGGGATTATTCACAGCAGTATGGAAATGTACGTGCAGGCAGATTCGTTTCATTCCTTTCATTATGTGCTTTACAGACAGAGAAACAAACCGGTGGGATCACAGATTCCTCAGCAAAGCGACTTGAATCTCCTATGACGCCCACCAAGAGCATGTCTGGCAGCAAGAAACCCAGCACCCCCAAAAGGTTTCAGATCCAAAAACGTCACTTCATCTGTTTCCTCTTTCATCACACCGGGCTGTACTCAGACACGACCAGTTACATCCAAAAGTCATGTTAAGATTTAGACTCCTGTCGATCCCAGTGACGCTAGCCAATCGTAGGCATCTGTGAATTCGGTAAATTGCTCTTTCCTCTGTGTTTGCAGCACGACATCATTCGATCGCTTCACGTGTGTCAGTAAAAGCACATGCTAGCCTTCAGCTTCCCTTTGTGCCAGCTGGCTGGTGGGATTTAGAAGGTGACAATTCTAGGGAGAAAAATAAGTAAAAATATGTCTATACACGTTCGCCTCACACCTCCAGGGTCGGGGGTTCGATTCCCACCTCCGCCTTGTGTGTGTGGAGTTTGCATGTTCTCCCCGTGCCTCGGGGGTTTCCTCCGGGTACTCCGGTTTCCTCCCCCGGTCCAAAGACATGCATGGTAGGTTCATTGGCATCTCTGAAAATTGTCCGTAGTGTGTGAGTGTGTGAGTGAATGAGAGTGTGTGTGTGTGCCCTGTGATGGGTTGGCACTCCGTCCAGGGTGTATCCTGCCTCGATGCCCGATGACGCCTGAGATAGGCACAGGCTCCCCGTGACCCGAGAAGTTCGGATAAGTGGTAGAAAATCTAAACCGTCTCGACTACAACCTTCAAACCAAGAAAAAATAAATCTGGGATAGAAAATGCGGATGTTATTCTGTGTCCTCGGTGTCGGTGTCACGTGCACTACCATGTAACCTACAATGGAGTTGTAACAGAAATACAATGGTACTGAATCCTCACTCTGAATACAGTCCGATTTTTTTTACTCTAAAATCCTCTCAAAGATGAAAACTCTGTGTGCTCTAATTAAGGTCCAAGTCATGTAAGAGTCGTATCCAGTCTCCATGTTCTCCGGGGCAGTTCCCCAGCTCACCCATGAGGCACAGAGCTATGACCCCGGGGGTAGAAATCTACAAGAGGCTAGACGGAGAGGACAAAGGAGTCGAGAATAAAAGCTCCAGCACTTTGGATAGGAAAACGTCAAGGACTGAAAAGCTTCCCAAATCTGCAAGCAGAGAACTCGGGCATAGCACAGGTAAGATGCTGACAGATGGAACTTACACGTACATCCATCCATCCATCCATCTATCTATCTATCTATCTATCTATCTATCTATCTATCTATCTATCTATCTATCTATCTATCTATCTATCTATCTGTCTGTCTGTCTGTCTGTCTGTCTGTCTGTCTATCTGTCTGTCTGTCTGTCTGTCTGTCTGTCTGTCTATCTATCTATCTATCTATCTATCTATCTATCTATCTATCTATCTATCTATCTATATTAGTTAACACATATTTTCTCTATATTTTTTTCACTTTGCTTGAATAGATCATTATATTTTTATTTAATTGTAACTCATTTTATTCTGCATTGACGTGTGTGATGTTTTATCACTATTTCAGAGTCTCCGGTGACTCCGACTGGAAAAGCTGGAACCACCGACGCCGAGGAAGCTTCCAGACTGCTGGGGGAGAAGCGACGGCTAGCCAGAGAGCAGAAGGAGCAGGAGGAGAAACAGCGACTGGAGGAAGAGAGGTATGAGCCGTATACCACATAACATTAGCACACTGCTGAACGCTCCATCCCGATTGGTCAGAAGGTGTTTGTAACACGTCTGTCAGGTCACGTCAGCGGTTTATGTCACCACGCTCATTCTGATATGTTACCGTTTCTATAGTAACAGCAAAAATGTCCGCCGTACATCTGTAGCATTCTGCACCTTTAACTGCCGTCCCCGTTAGGCTTAAGGCCGAGGAGCTCCAGAGGAAGCAGGCGGAGGAGCGAGAGCGACAGGAACTGGCGGCTCAACAAGCAGAGAAGGAGCGCCAGAGGCAAGAGGAAGAGCGCAGGAAGAAAGAGGAAGATGACAAGCGGCAGAAGGAGAGACGCTTGAAAGATCTCCAGGACCAGCTGGACAGAGAGGTCGGCCTTCTCGCTAATCTCCTTTATTCAGAAATGTCCTTGTGGATTTTGCAGCAGTGTGTGTGATTGGGATAGTGGAGTCATTGTGTGTGTGTGTGTGTGTGTGTGTGTGTGTGTGTGTGTGTGTGTGTGTGTGTGTGTGTGTGTGTGTGAGACAGAGGGAGGAGGCCTTGCAGAGGGTGCAGAGGGAGGCTGAGAGGAAGCAGCAGGAAAGAGAGCAGCTAAAACTGCAGGAAGAACAAGAGAGACTGCAGAGGAAGAAGGTTTAGAGCTCCATCATGCACATGCTTTACACTCCAGACTTCTCAGATGTTATTAAACATGTTGCTCGGTTACCAGGAATCCAGTCCTCACTTTGTACAGTGTGTGTTAATAGAAAATGGATTATTGTTAGTGTTTAATATCGTTTGTGCTGTTAAAGTTAAGCAGGATTTACACATCGGGATACAAACTGTTCTGTTTCTCCTTCTAGCGCATTGAGGAGATCATGAAAAGAACAAGAAAAACTGACACTGAGCCAAAGGTACACGCACACACACATACAGTATATAAACACACACACACACACACACACACACACACACACACACACACACACACACACACACACACACACACACATACAGTATATAAACACACACACACACACACACACACACACACACACACACACACACACACACACACACACACACACACACACACACACACATAAACACACATACAGTATATAAACACACACACACACACACACACACACACACACACACACACATATACAGTATATAAACACACAGATGTAAACACACATACAGTATATAAACACACACACACACACACACATACAGTATATAAACACACACAGATGTAAACACACATACAGTATATAAACACACACACATACAGTATATAAACACACACACATACAGTATATAAACACACACATATACAGTATATAAACACACACACACACACACACACACACACATATACAGTATATAAACACACACACATACAGTATATAAACACACACATATACAGTATATAAACACATACACACACACACACACACACACACACACACACACATACAGTATATAAACACACACATATACACACATACAGTATATAAACACACACACACACACACACACACACACACACACACACACACACACACACACACACACACACACATACAGTATATAAACACACACACACACACACATACAGTATATAAGCACACACATATACACACACAGTATATAAACAAACACACACACACACACACACACACACACACAGTATATAAACACACACAGATGTATACACACATACAGTATATAAACACACACACACACACACACATACAGTATATAAACACACACACACACACACACACACACACACACACACACACACACACACACACACACACACACACACACACATACAGTATATAAACACACACACACACACACACACACACACACACACACACACACACATACAGTATATAAACACACACACACACACACACACACACACACACACACACACACACACACACACACACACACACATACAGTATATAAACACACACATACAGTATATAAACACACACACACACACACACACACACACACACACACACACACACACACACACACACACACACACACATACAGTATATAAACACACACAGATGTATACACACATACAGTATATAAACACACACACATACAGTATATAAACACACACACATACAGTATATAAACACACACATATACAGTATATAAACACACACACACACACACACATATACAGTATATAAACACACACACATACAGTATATAAACACACACATATACAGTATATAAACACACACACACACACACACACACACACACACACACACACACATACAGTATATAAACACACACATATACACACATACAGTATATAAACACACACACACACACACACACACACACACACACACACACACACACATATACAGTATATAAACACACACACACACATACAGTATATAAGCACACATATATACACACACAGTATATAAACAAACACACACACACACACACACACACAGTATATAAACACACACAGATGTATACACACATACAGTATATAAACACACACACACACACACACACACACATACAGTATATAAACACACACACACACACACACACACACACACACACACACACACACACACATACAGTATATAAACACACAAACACACACACACACACACACATACATTATATAAACACACACACACGCACACACACACACACACACACACACACACACACACACACATACAGTATATAAACACACACACATACAGTATATAAACACACACACACACACACACACACACACACACACACACACACACACACACACACATATACAGTATATAAACACACATACAGTATATAAACACACACACACACATACAGTATATAAACACACACACACACACATACAGTATATAAACACACACAGATGTATACACACACACACACATATACAGTATATAAACACACACAGATGTATACACACATACAGTATATACACACACACACACACACACACACACACACACACACACACACATACAGTATATAAACACACACAGACACACACACACACACACATACAGTATATAAACACACACAGATGTATACACACACACACACACACACACACACACACATATACAGTATATAAACACACACAGATGTATACACACATACAGTATATACACACACACACACACACACATACAGTATATAAACACACACAGATGTATACACACACACACACACACACAGTATATAAACACACAGATGTATACACACATACAGTATATAAACACACACACACATACAGTATATAAACACACAGATGTATACACACATACAGTATATAAACACACACACACACACAGTATATAAACACACAGATGTATACACACACACACACACGTAAGAAAGCGGGTGATAAGTGAAATTGAGTAACTTAAAGACTCTCTGTGTTTGAACTGAAGGATGAGATGCACATGGAGTCCAACACCTCCGTGATCGGTTCAGTCTCTGTCCTGGAGTCTGCAGGTGAGAGTGCAGAGATTTCAGGTTATTATTCTACAGCAGCTACTGAAACATCCCCAGACATGATGACTGTTTTAATGTCTGAGGTATTGAGTAACACAGAGCCTTTTTTAGATGCTGGCCAGATTAACGGTCCCTCAATCAGGTCCTCAGGAAGCTCCAGTTTTTCCGAGTTTAAGAGTGAATTCCCTTCATCCATCACCGTTGGCTCACCTGTCATCAACCTACAGCCTCTGGAGGCTAAGTGCAGTGCGGCTGACGATCTATCGGATGGCGTCCAGTCCATGGATGTCAGGTATTCTGTCGCCGTGGGAACAAGTATGAAGCTGCAGTAGTGCAGAATTAAAATAAGGATTCATATCAATACACTCATACTAATATGTTGCTGTTGCTATAGTAACAGCTAGTATAGTATAGTGTCACTCGTACGGCAGATGTGTGTGGCACATAAACCCAAGCTGATCATAAATAGGTTTATAATAAAAAAAATTATGTCGTCCATTAATAACTTGAATCGTCTTAATTTGCTAAATCACCGTCGATTCGTTGATTATTTTCTTCTAACCTCACAAAACCCCGAAGTGTTTTCTTCCGTAGTCATGATTAATGCTCACGGCTTCTTTCAGTCCGGTGTCTAGAGATGAGCTGATGCAGGAATACTCTCCTGTCAGCGAGAGCTCTGAGATCCTCACGAGGAACCCCGAGGCGCTGGATCTCCTGCATCTCACCGGACAGGCTGCGTATCCTAAAGCCGGAGACTGCAACAAAAACCTGATCCAGAGCTTCAGCAACGCCGCCACAGACTCAGCGCTCATGCAGAGTCTGGGGCCGAGCATGGATAAGCTCACAGTCTAGTTCAACAGGTGATCACAAAGGGGGGGGGGGGGGGATCAATTACATCAATAATCAGGGTACAGACATTTGATTATGCAAATCACCTGCCAGAAGTTCACACCCCCAAAGGTTGCCAGATTTTCTTTGAGTACAAACACCTGAAACAGATGCAGATGAAAGAACAACATAGCTTTTTGTTGTCGTTGTTGTCACACGTAAGACAACAAACTGTAACAAACACAGAACGTTTTAAAGTAAACAATGCGATACGAAAGATTTTAAAATCTTATTATTACATTTATCGCTGCAAAATTTGGTTCATTCGTGGCTTATAAATAGCACCTGATCCAGCGCATCCTATTATTCTGGCATTTTATTCAATGGATGACATTATATATGATATTATTAATATAAGGAATCTTTTTATTTAGCTATTACAGTGACTAAAGAAATTCCTGAAACGGACAAATAAATGATCTGTGGTTTCTGACGCTTAATAAAGCCACGGGGCAGAAAATCAAGGTCCTGAAATCAGAATCGGTCTGTAGTCATTTATTAGCCCTTTATAATGTTCGTGCTCTTTTCTGTAAAGAAAACAGGCATCCATTTGAAGGATAAACTGATTAAGCATTCGTTTAGTTTAGGTGAAATTTAATACATTAGAAATTCAGTCCTTGTGGCCTTTTGGTGGACTTTAAAGGGTTGATACTATATTAACAAAGTCATTATGTTTTTGTATATAATTTAATATATATTTTGTATTTTGTTAGTTTTCTGTTGTGTCCTTATGTCTAGATCTGTTAAATATTGATTATACATCTGAGCCCCGTCCTTTGTGCCTCTTTCTGATTGGACCTTTTTGTTTCAGGGTATAGTGACGTCATGGCTGTGTTGAAGAACCGTTTGGGATTTGACCTTCGTCTGTCGTGCCTCTGTTACAGCTCTTACAAGCTCCTCCACGAGAAACCTATGTGCATCCTGGGGGAAAAGGAAGGAGCTCTGAATCAAGTAGTTATAATATGTAGAATAATAATGATCATTTAAAAAAAAAAAAAAAAAGAAGCTTTGCCTTTTCTTCATAAATATACCATTTCGACATATTTCGCTGTAGTAATTGCTGAGGAAAGCAACTGTATTGCGCCTCTTGCAGCCATAGTAATCTTTATATCCCTGTGAACACACCGTAGCGTGAGCCTAATAAACGAGCCTTGTACAGTTTTGCTGCGAGAGCAGAAACGACCAGCAAACTGACTGTGTGTGTGTGTATATATATATATATGTGACGTGTCATGTGTCTGGGTTCAGTCATGCGAGCATAAAACCGTTGAACGCTATAGTACGCTTTGTTTCATAACTCCAACAAGAGAAAAGAAAGACTTCGTAAAGATGTAAACTATGCAGACCGGGTAAAGTGGGAATCTGAAACAGCGCGTGAGCAAATATTACCACAACGCTACAGCTCTATGGGAAACATCCCGACTTTAAAGCTCTCCGTTAGGCTAAATACTGTATGTGTGTGTTATCTTGTTAAACGGCTCTGTTGCTACCAGTTCTGCATTTTCAGGAGGTGAGATCCAGCTTTGCATGTGAGCACAGTGGTACGGGTTGGAGTGACATGTCCAGCGCTCGAGTGACATGTCCAGCGCTCGAGTGTACCGATCCTGATGAACTAGAAGCGTTGAAGACCAATAGGATTATAGCATTTCAGTTGAGGATCTGTTTCACTCTCAGTCTCTCGTAAAATCAGTCGCTTCATGGTGATAAATGGTGCATGAATCAAATGCTCTGGAATTGCAAGAAAAAAACCTGGGATATTGAAATAACAATAAAATGATTGAGCCAAACATCCTTCTCTCTGCGTCTTTAATTAAACCTGTTTCACACACATCACTGACTCCAGCGGACCGATGGACAAATATTATCTGGTCCTGGTGAAGTCGAGTTACAGTCAGTTACTGCCGGTCTACAGTACACTGTGGCACTGAGTAAAGGCCTAATTATTTACATTACATTATTCTTATTATTTATGTAAAGATATACTTATTTATTATATACACTTATTCAGCCATATGATGGTGATTTTTTTTCCCTGTAATATGCCGGAAAAATACAAGAAAAAAAGAAGTACAACAACGAGAACTTACAGAGAGCGTACAGTGAGAGAAGGAAAGATAGTTTAGCTTTCTGTTTTCTGTTTGGTCGAATATTTAATTATTTAAGGCTTTTTTTTCTTCTTTATTTTGATGCTCTCATGATCCACTGCATGCTCCACATCATTGACTCGTCTAAACAGGAGGTTTAAAGTCGTATTTCACAAATAAAACAATGTCAAGGTTAAAACTCTATGCAAAATGCTCTTTGTTAAATAGGTGAGAGAAATACGTAACAATCATGAACACGTAAACAAATTAAAACAGATAAAGAGGAGGAAAAAACAATTAAATGACTTGTCCTCTTATCTGTCATTCTGCAGGTGTTTATAAGACAAGACAAAGCCGAAGGGAATACATATAGATGGTTAATAAAGCTTTTATTATGTATATATAAAAATATAGATATTTGTGCGGTTTATATTGTCCACTTTGTGCCAATAAATATATTTAGAAATATTATAATTGCACAGAAAAGTATGATTACACCAATGCAACAAAACATGGCAATTTTTTATGCTAATTTGTTGTTGTTGTTGCTGCACCAGTTTTAAGAGGTAAACAAGGAAATAATAGAGAAATAAATAATTAATAAAGAAAGAAAGTTTTGTTTAGTTTTTTAGTTTATTTTAATGTTAACAAGGAACTGAAACAAAAACTAGAACAAAAACAAAACGAACAAAAAACGTTATAAAATAACCGAGTTGTTAAAATGCTACAAAAAGGTGACAATATTTATATAAGTAGAGTTACAAGCATGGCTGAAAGGACATCAGGAAATATAATATAATATAATATAATATAATATAATATAATATAATATAATATAATATAATATAATATAATATAATAATACGAATTAATATGAATATTATTAATATATTTTTGTTTGCTTCTCCGACTAGGAAAGGCACGTCTGGTGATGTACTTCCGGGTCACGCTTCCTTGCGTGTGTTGGATTGAAGACCTCACGCGCACTTTACTTGACGTTTCTGCACTTTTACACGTTATTAGCGGCAGAAACACGTCGGTTTCCTCTCACGTCACATTCACGTACAATGTGCTGAAATCTGGTATTTTGGTGGACGTTTCGTCTTCTAGCATTCTGAGCCGTGTGAAGTGCAGAGGGTAAGAGCTAAAGCTACCTAATGCTAATAGCAATGCTAATAGCAATGCTAATGCTAATAGCATTGCTAATGCTAATAACAATGCTAATGCTAAGTGTATGAGGCCTACTGTCATAACTTTGGTTTAAATATGTCTCACTTTCTGTTGTAGCTCGATGAAGGACGTTTGGTGAACAAAATAATAAAATGTCAGTAAACGATTTATTTATTTATTTATTAAAAAAATTAATCTGACACGTAGCAATACACATTATAAGTAATACACATATTTTTTAGCCATGTTTGCTAATTGGAAGGATTTTAAGTTTAATCTGGACAATAAACAGCATTTTTTTTTACTCATTTATAACTTTTTTTATTTATTCACTCGTTACTGAAATCAGGTCAAATAGCAGCGTTATGTTCGTCATCGAGATTTCTATTTTATCATGTTTTTATGGACACACTATTTATACAGGGGACTTTATTATAAGGGAACGTGGAATACAATTCATTAAACATAGAATCCACAAATATTTTTTTTATTTAGTCCTGTTTCCAAAGTTATCCATGCATGTATTATATTGGATCTTTAGGTTGATATTATAATAAAATTGGTATATCGATCAATATCGTGATAAAGTAAGTCACAGAATGCTTTTCTGTGATATTGTGGAAATTATGATACGTTTTTATTTACTTACTCCTACAAATAAGGTTGAAAATTATGTAGAAATGTTAAAGAAAAAACTTTAAGCTGTTGTTGTCTCAGAAAAATATTATGTGGTGATGATAATAATAATAATAATAATAATAATAATACAGTATACATAAACCTGCCTTCAAGTCCAGAGTGTGTATTTAAATTAGGATTAGAATTAGGATCTTGTCAATCATCTGATGGCCACGCCCCCAACACCCTTCACATTCTTGAAGAGAAGGTTATGAGTATATAGTGTACTCATGCTGTAAAGGGGTTGAATGTCCCAGTGCACCTGAAAGTGACTGGACCGTATTTGATGATAAATTGTGGAAGTTCATTTTTAAAAAAATTTAGTGTGGCTTTGTGTAAATGGATGGAAACATGGCGGATTCAATGGATTCTAAAACTCATTAAAATCTAATTCAGCTCTTTAACCCATAGAGGCTTTTCTTCCTTCACAAATTTGATGTTCTTGTCATATAAAAATAGTCCATTTGAAAGAATTTTGAATTTGCTATTCTTTTTAGTTTTGTCGAAAAAAGTATTGGCACCCCACGTCTCGGGCAAGCCGTGATCTTGTGTGGCTGTCAAACCGCAGCACATTTTTACACATAAACTGTTGGTGAATATTGAGTTAATTTCTTTAATGTAAATCGGTACATCCTTGTTATACTGTTTCATCTGTGTTGTACTGTTTTATCCATCACATCATTCTCAACTTCTCCTGCCCTCAGTCGTACACGACTGGTTTTGATGTGTGATGAGAAACAGACACAGGTACTTTCAGCATGCTGCCTCATTTCAACACTGTTGTTTGTAGCTCGCTCTTAGCTCACACTCTTACAGAGAGAATTCACTTTTTTTTTTAATTTGTCGAGTACTACGTCATGGTTTGTGTATTAGACCTTTTTCTTTTATATCACCTGGTCGTGTGGCTCACATTCTTTTGTTTTTAAGGTGACAATGTCACGGCAACGTTCGAGATCCCCTCTGCATCCAAGGTATTTGGGTTGAATTAGTTTGAACTAATTACAATTGCATTCGTTTGATCTTGTGCGTTTTCGTTTTTTTGTTGTTGTTGGTTTGTTAGTTTTTTGCTCCTTATTTTAATTGCCAACACCTTCGTTCATACAGAACCTCGTCTCTGCTCGGAAGGCGAGATGGATATTACGGTGAGCAGTACCATGCAACGGTGCGTTCTGATCTGTGGAGAGGTTCGGAAAATGTCAACAGAAACGCGGAAAACGCCGCACGCTGGGATAACGGTTCCTCTCAAGCAGAGGAACAGGTTGACCACTGGGCTAAGTTCATCGAGGCCATCGATCGTGCTGAAAAGCGGAAAGCTTCTTCCGTGAGGTACCACTCACAGGATGGCATCCAGGCTTTTAACCAGGACTCGGCACGCTCTCCGAGACAGCTGCCCATGGAGAGATTGTCTTCTCCAGAAGCTTTACTCTACAGCATAGACACGCATCCGAGGATTCAGTCTCCAGGCCATAGGAGGAACGAGCATGATGATGCACATGTAGACAGACGCTATTCAAGAAGTTCCAGTCCCAGGCATTCACAAGGAAAGAGAAACGACAGAATGGACCATCGATATCATAACGAAGAACGCGAAGATAAATATGAAAGAAGCTCCTATAGTGAGAGGTACAAGAACACTGATCTGCTGAAGTGAAGGAAAGGAGAAAACATGGATTCAGTTATGGAAGCATTAGCTTTTAGATGTAGTATGCAAATAAATGATTTATTACTATAACCCGGGTTTAAACTGAAGTAGTTTGTTCATCTTTCAATGCTGTTCCTGATCACCAGGCAGCACTAAGCAAATTGTAAAAGGTAGATCTGTTTTTTTATTTATTTTTCCAGACATCTATGACTAGCGTTTGAATGGGTACTTGATCAGGAAGCATAGCTTTTTTTTAATTGTTAAATATTTCATTATGATTATTATTGTTATTTTAATGTTGAACATAATGTACTTGCTTTTCCAACACAGGTCACTGAAGTCAAATTATACGGAGCATCAACTACATTTTAAACGATTCCAAGATTTGGATGCGCAGGAGGAATATACTGTGTCACACAGGGGTTTGAGCCCAAATTGTGCCCCTGTTATTGTGGAGCATGATCATGGAATCCCTAAGCACGATGCAAGGATCCACAATCCAGGTAGGGAACGAGAGCGACCTACAAGCCGTGATCCAGCAAGGGAGCGAGGGGATCCACGGAACCATGATCCGAGCAGGGGCCGAGAGCGTCCGAGGAGTCGTGATCCGGGTAGGGAGAGAGAGCACACAAGAATGGGTGACCCTGTTAGAGTCCAGGAGCATCTGAGGAACCCCGATTCAGTTGCCCAACGAGAGCATTCAAGGAGCCGTGATCCAGGAAGGGACCGGGAGTACCCAAGGAGCAGTGGTCCAGTCAGGCACCCAGAGCATGTAAGGAGCCATGGTCCAGTTAGGGACAGAGACCATTCAAGGAGCTCTGATCGTCTGAGAAGCGGTGATCATCTACCAAGAGCCCGAGATTATCCAAAAAGCAGTGAACCACAAAGGGGCAGAGATCCCACACTGGGAAGTGAATCATCAAGGAACAACGAATTCTGTAAACATGGAAGGGATTATAACCATCAACCACAAACATCCCACGATAATCCTAGTGGTCCATCAAATTATCACGTAAGGGAAGACGCAAGATTCTCTTCAGCTGTAAGAGGAAGTCCCTTACGAGGCATGCGACATCAGAAGGAGCAGCCTCGGGTCGAATCACTCTTAAGAGCGCCCCATGGACAACGGGCAGCGGACGATCGTGACTTCAGATTGGATGAGAGCAATCGGGCAAGACCTTACACTAGTGACTGGGAGGAAGAGACGCAACCTAGAGGTGGTGTGCTGGGGCAAGGAAATGTTCAGAAAGGAGATCCTCAACATAGGAACCCCAATCATCCTGGAGCTAGAATGGATTTTGCCAGTCATGAGACTCTCAAGATCAAAGTGGACATGAGTCGTCCTGTGGGCCAAAGCAGGTATAGTATCGCCACAGCAGTACACTAGGGTATGGTTAAAAGTTCATGCCTCTTTTCCAGATACACAGCAAGCTGCATCTCAAAGAAGACAGAACCTCTTCTATGAAACAGTCATTATTTGGACTTGCGCATCATTACAAATCTGGGAATTTTTTTTATAGGACTCAGTGGAAACTGGTCAGATTTCTCATCAGACCTTCAAGCGATTTCTCTCAGATAGATGCACGTAAGTCCTTTTGTGGGTGGTGCACTGGATCATTTCAGACTCCATCAGCGCGCAAGATGAAAGGACACGTCTTTCTGGACCAGAAAGGGTCTCTAGTACCTTTTATGTTCCATCCCAAGGTGGTCGTATGTAGATGGTGACATCACCAGGGTGTTCCCCTGTGATGTGACCAGGTATTTTACCGGCTGGATGTGGTCGAACTTCGTATATCGTGCATCCCGTGTCTCTGCTACCAACTTATTCGGAAGGTGTCCAGAGTTTCACACAGGTATTAACGAAACATTGACACAAGAAAATAGCTGAAAGAAGCTTGTTTAAGAGCTTTAGCATGGCAGAGCAACTGGCTACGTTATTGATGGATTTTAAGAGGTCAAGGGAAGATCATCAAGTGAGACCATTTTGTCAACGTTACTGGCAAAGTTTTGGACAAAGTTGGGGGAAGAAGTTTGAATTGCATACGATTCCTGCCAGCTACAACGGAGAGGCAGACGCTCAAGTTGTCGGAAGTTGAGGAATGGAATAGAACCAAATTAGCGGTTGATAAATTTCACCCGAACGTGAAAACATTCTGAAGATAGCAGTTGGATTTGCCTTCCTAACGGCAAACAAATGAGTCTTCGCACTTTTACACTGCGTTAACATTAAGCTCCAGTGTTTGGGGATGTACAAAGACACACGTTTTGATGGTCGTGGTAAGAGTTGGTTGGTTGATTAACCTCATTTCAAGAGGAAAGCGAAGACGATACGTTCACCAAAATACCAGTATCCACAGGTTAAACGTTCTGCATGCTACCGTTTGTGAGCGATACCGACTGAAGGTAAGTCCACAGACGATTACATTTTAAACAATGCTCGATTTCGTGAAAGCCACAACTTCTCTGGATACCTCTGGAACTTGATGAAGACGTGCATCTCCGGGCTGATCTCGAACCACGAAACCAAGAGCTTTTGATACCTCCAGCTGGTCGTCACTTTAATATCAAGGCATTGTTTTAAACATCAAGGCAAAGAAGAAACTTATTTTCTGGATAAAAACACACGGATGAAATCTACCGTGTCTCCTGTAACAGAACTATTTTGATAATTGTGGATGTTGCACTAAATGTAAAGAAAATGGATTAGCTCTTATTTTAATATTTTACACCCATTACATCATCGATGCGCTATCCTGCATTGGGCCGTTGTAAGATTTCAAGGATCTTCATCAAAAATGTACCAATGTCCAGCCAGGAAATGGGCTTGCAGAAGAACATGGATTTTTTTTTTAAGGCTTGGCTCCTTTTAGTTTTTGTGACCCGAGTGGTCACGAGATGGATGAACTTCACTTGAGGTCCTCACAGAGAAGAGGGTAAAGAAGCAAGCTCATATTCAGTCATCTAATGAAAGGAGAAAAATCTATCAAGCATCCATCTGGAAAGATGGAGAACGATGGCTCAAGAACGTGTCTGGTTATAAACCCGAGGGTTCCTCTTGGGATAATTCTTCCAAATCATTCATCTCTGAACTTGGGGACAAGAGAAGCGTGCTTGGACTAGACTAGATTCTCTTCAGCAAAAAGACTAAACACTTTTTTTTTAATCCCAGGACTTTTTCTACCCATCTTACTAAATATCTGAAAACTTCTACATCACGGTTATAGTCGACTAACAAGACCCTCATCAGAGTTCACCGCTCATCGAAGGACGAAGGAACAAAATGGAGAGTGAAAAAGAGGCATGAACTTTATACCATCCGTTTATGACCCAGTGGTGTACTTAAAAGCAGCAAAGGTTTAAAGAGAACGTAAACACGATAAACAGTTCAAGTTTAAAATCGAGTAAAAACGAAACTCGCAAAGTCAACCTCTGCTTTTTCGATACACCCTGTGAAGAGAGTGAGTTTCTAATGTTTTCTTGCTTGCATGCACTCCACTCGCTGAATCTTTTCACATCACACTTGGGGTGGGGGGGGCGCTTATCGAACTCTTTAAAAAACGAACAGAACACCCTTTCTTTTCTGTCCTCAAGGTGGGTTAGGGTTTTGTCTCGTGTTCCGGTAGTCGTTATTCTGTAGACCGTTGAGAAAAACCCAACATGCTTGAACAGTTGTAGGTTGGAAGATGAATCACATTTAAGCAACAATAATCCGGTTTCTGAGTCGATTGGAGTCGCGACAGAGAAAACATCCTGATTTGAGGATGTAGTTGTGAACGAGGCGACTTAAAAATCGTTTTAATGTAAGAAACCGGATTTTAAGGATTAATTCAGTTTGGGACTCTTGACCTTTCACTAATCGCAGGGTTTCCCGCAGCGCTTTTCAGTTAAAGCTCGGAAACCCTTCCGCCTTAACTAGGTCGTCCAAAAAATTATATATATATATATTCCGCTGCACAAAAGGCCGTCAAGTGCATCTCGGAGAATAGCGCAGACGCGCCACACGGCCGAAATGAGAGAAAGACGTGGTTCGTCACTAGCCAGTTGATAAAACGTGCGTCCGCAAAATTTTGAATGTTGTTTTGCACTTTCTTATTTCTTATGTTTTTTAAATTTTATATTTAGTGTTAAATAAATAATTGTTAAATGTAGTACAGAGTCTGTGGTCTATCTCACAATGAAGTGCCGCCCTGCCGCTAGCCCCGCCCACCCGCCGAACCCTATCGCTTTAACTAACAAATTTTCTGCGGGAAACCCTGAATCGGTTACCGTCGGTACGTCCGACCAGCTTTTAAGACCGGGGTTCTTCATTAGATGCCCCATGTACCAAGCAGGTAATTACAAGCCTTTATATAAGGTATTTAACTCCTGTGTCAGACCCTGTGTATAACCGTCACCCACCGATCTTGTCTTCTCAGCGACATGACACTACACCAAAAGTAAAATATCTCCTTATTCAAAATACTTCTCGTCCTCTCCTCGCCTCGTCTGACGTGTCGCGTTCGACGCGTCGACGTGACGCTTCTGGGTTGTGGTGCATGAGGTACATGAGGTTGGGGTGGATACAAACAGGCGCATGTGCGGATGCCCGAGTTACAGCTAGTTATAGTCGTAGCTAACAAGCCTGCTGTCGCTGCCATCGAAAGAAATCTAAAAGCAATCCTGCGTAACATTTACCCAGACGTTCCTTACATATGTGAGGTGAAACTGGGTGACGTTACGCTTCCGTGTAGCGTACAGACATTTAAAGAGATTACCAGAGGTGCCCAGTGTCTAGGTTACAGATTGTGCTTCTTAGCTAAGAGTTTAATGAAGGGTCAATTGTGATATTCATCGTTCCCAGGTTGATAAAACTTGCCATGCATCTGAATGTTGTGATGTGATCTTCATCCTCTGCCTTCCCCGATCCTTTATGCAGCCACTTGGGCTATTCCAATGAAAGGCAGTTATCACTTGATTTGGTCAATGTGGGTCGACAGCGTCTTGACTTCCTGCCTCTGCTGGAGCATTCTGGGATGTTTAGGGAGATGGCGATGCACTCTGGGACCTTCGCCCAAGAGATAATCACTTTGGTGCATCACGTCAAAGGTCAGATGGAGTTCAGTTCATGAAGTCACATGCAGTTAATCGGCATTAGACGATTCGGTTGACGACCTTTTTTTTTGTTCATCAGAAAACTATTTTCAAGGTCAAGGCATCACACTGAACGAACGCTTCTCTAACGAACAAGAGTATTCGTTGACGGACGAGTTTGCAGACGAAGAGCAGGAGACGGAGGGCGCCGGGCCCGTTGTGAACAGGTATTCACCATATTCTCATCACATCACCCCAGACTGCCACCGAGCCACTGATCCTGTTACAGCATAAACACTATGTTGAGACTCTGAGTAGTGAGGTTTAGTGTGACACTATTGCTTCAGTGAATTCTGAGCAATCTAGACAAAGACACGCAACTTTTAATCTGCTTTTCTGAAGAGATGTTAGACTCTGCATCCTCCGTAACAAGACCAAAGGTTCGTATCGTGTACAACGGTACAAACTTTTCCCACTGAGCTTCATGTTATTCATGTTTGTCACGCTGTAGTTAAAGGTGAGGTCTCCGTTGTTTGAAAGCCAATGTTGACATATTTAAATTCATCAAAACAAACATGCCCCTAACCCAAACGGGTCCCATCCCGCCCACACATACACACGTAACCCAGGCGACTAACGGAAAGAAACGTGTCTTTATCATAGCTGAAGGGAAGAACAATACGATTGTAGATAAACAAACAAACAAAAATGACACACAAGCATAATGATGTAAAGGACAAAGGCATATATTAGTTCTGTGTAACAAAGCAAAACCAACGTTACTCACCTATCGAGAAGGAAAAAAGCGCCACATCTGAAGGTAAAGTCGGCCACATATTCACAGGTCGGAGTTTCCCAAGTCAATAACTCCTGAGCTAAACGCTGTTACTACACAAAACGCGGTTGTAGCTGCCTCTCTACATTACTACGATAGAAAAGAGGTGTTATTTGTGTAGTAACAGCGTTTAGCTCAGGAGTTATTGACTCGGGGAAACTCCAACCTTGAACATGTGAACATGTGGCCAACTTTCCTCTCCTTCAGTTCTCTCCAGTGCTGGAAAGCTGATCCTATATTAACACGTCCTACTTCTTGCCTTATCGTAAGCCTTTCTTCTCTTTCTTTCTTTGTTTTTATCCTCCATGTCAATGTTAAAACCGCTTTCTGCTAACGTCACACATGCGCACTGAACACTCTCTCCGCCCATATTGACAAGACACGCCCCTTTCTGCTCATTGGCTACACGTTAGTTTTGTATTTTGTTTGTCGGCTCGACGCAGTTTTCTGAAGCATTTCTCAAACAACGGAGACCGCACCTTTTAAGTGGCTAGTTTAAGCATCAATCTTATGAGATAATCCTAGCCTCAGTTCATCCTTAAGACAAACCAATGGGTAAGTTGCACTAAACTGCCTTCAATGACGTCGTTCTTTCGGCTGCTCGCCATTCGGGTTCAGCACAGTGGATCATCTAGTCCACATATTTGATTTTGGCGCAGTTTTTATCTGGACTAAGGATCAGCACCGAGAGTTACTAAACTGTCCTCAATGAAGTTTTATAAATTCACCAAAAATAAACATTTTCTTTCTTGTATTCCTGAATCCTGCAGGCCACTCGGGTCCACATCTCTAGACACGCAGATTTTCTGCAAAATCGAGCAGATGCAGGTAAAATCACTGAATCCCATCTGCATAAATAATCCCAATGATTCGGCATTAGATCAAGTCATCAGTTCCTCCACAAAATCCTTGTTTTAGTCACAGAGGAAGCCACATGTTCCTGCTCCTGGTGACCTCCGGCATGACCTGGAAAGGAAAAGACTGGAGAGACTAGAAGGTGTGAAGATCACGATCGCCGGTGGGAGCTTCTCTCAGATACTGCCTCAGAGGTACCACACCTTATGCTTTATGGCTTTAATTAAAGGGTGTGGTGTTAACTTTTCCCTGAAACTAATTAATATATACTTTTGTCGACGCTTAGTCAGGAGAACGAGTCTGCATACGCAGTCGACAAAAACCCTCGTGAAGCATCATGGGGCGAGGAGGTTCCTCAGCCACCGGAGCGCTGGGTGAGTGGATTGGTTCTATTCGTTGATGCATTTGAGATGTTTGTAGCACTGATGTGTGTTTCTGCATCTCTGCAGCAGGACGAACTACTTCAGAAAAGACCTCAAAATTTCAACTCCAGACGGAATTTTAAACGTGCCCGCAATCGGCACGGCGCGCGCTCGAAGAAGAGCACAAATAACGGTAAAGAACGTGTTCACAACCCTTTTACATCCTGTACACAAACGAGCGCAGGGTCAAATTCACTCTCAGGAAATCACTGGAACAAAACTCTTCAGCCTGTAATATTCAGCTTGTCTTCCAGGTGCCCAGTGGTGAGGAACGGGACAGAAGTGAAGCTCCCGCGTCGTAAACGACGAGTACTTTCTCATAGCTCTGTACGTGAAAGACTTCCGTCATTCATGTGAAATTTCACTGTACGTCTTCATGAATAAAAATGTTTTCACACTTCGTTCATCAGCGTCTTGAGAGAATCTGCACGGTGTAGTGTTTTTTTTTTTTTTTTCTCCTCTTATTCATTCTCAGCTCCATTTAAATCCATACGATGTATACATCATTTTTATCTGCTGCATTAACATAGGACAAGTTCACTGATATGTTAGTTATATTCACCAAATTATTCGATAATTATGTTCATGATATTATGCAGAAACATTGTTTATATTAAAGCAATTACTTTCGATGAGGAATATTTTGTCGAGGTGCTTTCTGTGCCTTATCGTTCGCCGTCTTTTAATCAGTTTTAAGTAAAACGTCCGTGTGTTTGTCGTAAAAGCTTCATCTGAAGTTGTACATATAGTTTTATATGAAATCAATAAATAATTAATAACCAACCGCGGTTCGTCTGAGCTTGTTTATTTATTTATTTATTTATTTATTTATTTGTATTCTCTCACTTGCTCATTTATTCATCGTCAGTAAGCACTGGGTCATATTTAATGAGGTAATTCTTCAGAATCAGTCCATAACATTAAAGGAGGAAACCCATGTGATCAGGAGGAGAACATGCACAGGAACGTTACACAGCTTGGAGTTCAGGATTGAAGCAGAGATGCTGTGACCTCTACTTATCCTTTTTTACCAGAGATCAGAAGGTCCATGGCTGGAGCTGCGAAGACTTTTCGAAATCCTTCTTTTTTAAATGGATTGTGTTGATCGTTGTGGAGCGAGCTTGTGAGAGTCACTTGGTCAAGTTATGAAATCTAAATCGATCCTCTGTATATACAGAAATAAAATGTTCCCTTACAGAAAATATCAATATTTCATTCATGAAAAACCCAACAAAGTTTACAGGTGGAGAAAAACTTCCCCAAAAATCCTAGTGTTGAAATGGAGAAAATGTCTGTAGGCACAAGAAGATCCAAATAAAAGACGTCGTCTCTTCGGTGCTTCCTCGCCAGACGATATGCGCTCCTCCGCTCTGCCGGTCTGCACTTTGTAGCGTAGACGTAACTTCTGAAGGCTTACAGATGAGACTCGTCACACGACAACGGTTTAAAAGTCACCTCCACGTTCTCCTCCGTGACGAGGTCGTAACGGCACATCGGAGGCCTGGAGGAGACGGAAGACCGAGCGAGGACGGTTCACACCACACGATTAACATCGAACAGTTACATGATATATTATTGTTACTCTGTACATCACCAAGAGAGACGGGGGTTGATTACACAATGAAATGTTTAACGTTGCTTAAAGGAGTCGTCCTAGTCGATCAGAAATCACTAGCGTCACTAGCCTTCTGAATCTCTATCTCTTAAAGGTGAGATGCACGATGTTTGAAAGTAATGTTGACATTTGAAATCACCAAAACAAACACGTCCTAACGCAAATGGGTGTCACCCCTGTTTTGATAACTCCGCCCCGACACATACATACGTAACCCAGGCAACTATTATGGCAGAACCTGCTGGGGCAGCTGGCCGAGGGGATATTTTTATGAATAAATGAACTAGATGAGTAATACTATGGTGATACAAATGTGTTTTTGTAGTACTGTGTTTTGTGGCGTGAAAGGTTTATCTCCGTTTCACACGGAAGACGACGTCCGACACCTAGAACCAGAGGCAGAGGTAAAGGCAGGTATCTGCCATGTCAGTGTTTCAATCGCTTTCTGCAAATGTCAGACATGCTCACTAAACACTCTCTCCACCCCATATTGACAAGACACGCCCCTTTCTGTTCATTGGCTACATGTTTGTTTTATTAGTCTGCCCGACTCGGTTTCCCGAAGCTTTTTTCAAACATCGTGCATCGCACCTTTAAGCTGTAATACTTAAAATACCAGAGGGTTTTATCCTGAAACCTGGATTGCAGAATTAAGTAAGGAGTAAAGCACTTGCAACTGTTCACAATTATCACTCGAGTGCAGTGGCCTGCATTTGGCACTCACCTCTCTGGCAGGTCTAGCGGCGTAACCGTAATACGGACAAGGCGAAACTTATACCGAGGTCCGATCACGTTCCCAGTGACGATCTGGAAGGAGATCTTCTGAACCGGATACAAGTCTTCGTCAAACTGGGCGAGCAGACGCATGGTGGTGTGTCGCTCAAAGCGAAGCAGCTTACTAATAAACAACAGACACGTTTCTCACGAACTGCAGGAAGAACGACATCATCTACTAAACCTAGGGCTACTTACTGGTCGATCCTCGCTTCTGTAACGTTTTGGCCACTGTGAAGGCGAAGTACGACTGTCCCCCATCGCAGGTACTGGTTCCACGTAACAGTGTCCACTACGTAGCTCGTCTCTGTCGCAAGCAGAAAGAAAAAAATTCTCCTGCTCATGATTCAAATAGGATTTTATCAAGAGGTCAGATATCAGTTCTGTAAACTCACTCCTGTACGGTGGCTCTGCTGTGGTGGAGAAATAGACCTTTGTCTGTCCTAGTTTTAACAGTTTGTCCCTCCACCGGCTTAAGTCATATCCTAGAGAATAAAATACAAATCATTTTATCGTTAAGTCCCTTTTAATGTTAATGCACACATATTCATTCATTCATTTTCTACCACTTATCTGAACTTCTCGAGTCACGGGGAGTCTGTGCCAATCTCAGGCGTCATCGGGCATCGAGGCAGGATACACCCTGGACGGAGTGCCAACCCATCACAGGGCACACACACACACACACTACGGACAATTTTCCAGAGATGCCAATCAACCTACCATGCATGTCTTTGGACCGGGGGAGGAAACCGGAGTACCCGGAGGAAACCCCTGAGGCACGTGGAGAACATGCAAACTCCATACACACAAGGTGGAGACGGGAATCGAACCCCCCCCCTGCACACTTATATATGGGTGACAAATAATAAGACAACTGATGGCTCTGTTTTATCTGTTATATTAATTATCTGTAGTTTACATACATAAAGTTTATCTGATTGGTCAGTTTCATTCAATGAGGATACAGTATCTATCCTGGTGGGTGTGGTCTCTTGTGGGATTTCACACCCACCAGATCTCAAACCGATTTGCTCTTGTACAGTCGCAGTGACATCCTGGCTGTTCTGGTGGCTCACGCTGATACACTTCCTAATGGATTTTTCCCTTAATGTGTCACCCATCTGTATGTTGGCTGTGGTGTTGTGCAGGATGTTTGCGTTACCCAGAACAGGACAGGATGCTGGTTTAAATGCCTCGCACTGCAAGCACTGGCCGTCGATGAAGTCAGTGTAGGAGGAGCAAGGATAAGCGTTTAGGTGACAAGTGCGGTTCAGAGAGCACAGATAGAGGAAAACGGAGCGCTGGTGGTCGCAAACAAAGTAGGACTTTCCTAATGAGAGAGTAAACAACATTGCAATATCATGGTTATACTGTACATTCCCCAGGTTCTAGCTTTAAATAAAACAACTGGAATGTTTGTATGAACTGACCTGAGAAGATGGTTTTGGGGCATCCAGGCTGATCGAGACCTCCGTTGGCATAGAAATCAATATGACCATCAGCTCCTCTGAGGCCGAAAGCTGTCAAGACAAACGCAACCGGAAAGTGTTTTCTTTAGCACCATCACTGCCACATGGTGCTATCGCAATTCTGGCAGTTTCTGTATACGTTCTGTAATTTAGGTGCTTACAGTTCATGTCTGTGTGTAAGACGTCTACGAACTGAGCGTCTGTCGGATCCAGACGATCCTCTGGAGACACACCTGTAAACATGGGGCCTGCGGGGTCCAGACCTGAGCGTACGGAGTGTTTAGTCAGCAGGGCACAGAAATTACGATTAGACTATAGAAAGGTCTCAAAAACATAACAGTACTTTTTAATTATTAGTTTTTGTCAACTTGTGAACACCACATTATATGCAAATGAGCAACTACGATGAAGACTTGAAGCTCCACCCACTCCTCACAATCATGTCACGTCCTATACGGTGGTGGTCCCCAACCTTTTTTTCGCCGCGGACCGGTCAATGTTTGATCATTTTACCGTGGCTCGCTGGGGGTGGGGGTGGGGGTGGGGGTGGGGGTGGGGGTGGGCTGGCGGCTATACAATTAAATTAAAATTAATAATTTTAATTTTATTGTATTTAAACATGCCTTTTTAACTCACTACAATGCTAAATCAATGAGAACCCTGAGCTTGTTTCTTTACAACGAGACGGTTCCATCTGGGGTAATAGGATGGGGGATGTGGTAGCTCAGTGGTTAAGGTGTTGGGCTACTGATCAGAAGGTCATGGGTTTGAACCCCAGGTCCACCAAGCTGCCACTGCTGGGCCCCTGAGCAAGGCCCTTAACGCTCAGTTGTAAGTCACTCTGGATAAGGGTGTCTGCTAAATGCCGTAAATGTAATATATGTAATGTAATGTAATGTAATGAGACAATGACACCCGAAGTGTGTCGTTTATTCCATTGTTTTGTTTTGACAAAGTACCGGTGAACAGAGAGAAGAGCGATACACACCTTCTCTCTCCACCAAAGCTACAACACCACTGCCGCTTGCAGCCGCTCAGCTCCAGACGTCACCTAAACCCGGCCCGATATCATGATATTTTGCGCATGCGCGGTATTGGTGCGACTTTAGGTGACGTCTCTCAGCTCCCGGTTAACCTCTCGTCCATGGAAAACCCGAGTGAAATACACCACAGTAAATAAAATGGAAATAATGTTCCTTGGGCGGCCCGGTACCATTTGGTCCACGGACCGGTACCGGTCTGCGGCCCGGGGGTTGGGGACCACTGCTATACGGTATCACTGAAGGCAAATGCTAAATGTCCTATCGTATGTCACCTGTGATCCGTCCCACTCGACCTCCCAGCATAGCGCCGATAAACCCAGCCACGTGTGCACCCAGACTCACTCCTATGAGATGGATCGAGTCGAGACATGCCCCTTCATCCTAAATAACACACACACACACACGCACACCTTACTACCATATCGCACTTAGACCAAATGTAATTATTATTATTTTTTGTTATTAGTTTTAAATGAGAGGAAATGAAGTGTGTTGATTGTTAGACTGTCCTGTGACTCACAGTCATCCTGCGTATGAAGGCGGTGATGTTGGCAGCAGTGTGCCGTGTGTTTGCTACAGCGGTGAAGTAGTTGAGGTTGGCGGCTCCACGGTTCCAGTCCACCACCAGGACGTTCATGTCTGTCTGCTCGGCCAGCAGCCGTGTGAGGCGGTCGATCCAGATGGGAGGCGCGCCGGTGGGCCGGTAGCCATGGATGACGAAGGTGGTGGGTCGGGTCACAAGGAACGACGGCACTGTGGTGAAGTTGTAGTGAGGAAGTTCTTGGCCGCAGTCCGGGTTAGCACTTGTGTACAGGAGCAGGCGCACATATAGATTGGTTCCGATGAAC